>NW_017213237.1:0-15801 GCF_001704415.2 Capra hircus | reverse complement strand
TCCCCAACATACCCGTCTGCACTCGAGTTGAAGCACGAGAGTCCCGCCCACGTCGAGATGAGACCCGTTTCCGCCTCCTAGATCGAGGAGAAGGATCCTTTCCCTGCGTGGTCGGGAAAGAATTCCCGGCGTTCCGTCGCAGGAACTCCAGGGTCGTGCCACATTCCAAGAGTCCCCAGATGTGTCAGTCGCGCCGCTGTTCAACTGTTTTCACTGCACTGCCTCGACTTTAAGCCGAGGATTAACTCACACCACGGTGGCACGTGGACAGCCTGTGCTGTGGGAAAGCCTCGTGGGAAAGCCTCGAAGTGAAAGCCACAGATCCCTTGATCACGCGAAGGGAAGCGTGACACTGCTGCTCCAGCTCGGGAGGAAAGCGCACGTGCATGCCCCCACTCGAGACGAGGACTGACTCCCTGGGGAGACTCCAGAAGTACCCCAAGATCCATGTCAGCACTGGAGAGGAATCCTCAGGTTCCGGCACTGACTCCACACAAGGTCTTAGGCCCCGGTATCGACGGGAGAGGAATCCCGAGAGGCCCCGAGCAACTCGCATGGGGACTGGCCTTTCCTGAGGCCACCAGAGCGGGTCCCTGCGGTCCCCGTCGTAAGTCGAGAGCACCTGCCTCAACACAAGAAAATCCAGGAGGTTCTCCCCTCCAGGCGAGATGAGGCCCCATTTCCTCTGAGGCGTCCCCAGGCTAATCACACCTAAAACTCTGACACTTCCAAAATGTACTTCACATCCTTGCTGCAACTCAAGAAGTTCCCCAACATACCCGTCTCCTCTATAGAGGAAGCACAAGAGTCCCGCCCACATCCAGAGGAGCCCGTTTCCGCCTCCTAGCTCGAGAGGAGGGATCCTTTCCCTGCGTGGTCCGGAAAGAATTAACGCCCTTCCCGTCGCATCTGAGGAGGGGGCGCTCTCGACAGGAAAGGCGAGAGGAACTCCAGGGTCGTTCCACCATGCCCAGATTCCCCAGATGTCTCAGTCCATTCCAGGGAAAGCCTGTTTTCCCTGGCACTGCCTCGACTTTTCAAGCTGAGGATCGACTCACACCACGGTGGCACGTGGGACAGCCCTGTGGGAAAGCCTCGTGGGGAAAGCCTCGTGGAAAGCCTCGAGGGAAAGCCACAGACCCTTGATCTAGCGAAGGGAAGCGTGACACTGCTGCTGCAGCTCGGGATGAAAGAGCACGTCCACGCCCCCACTCGAGACGAGGACTGACTCCCCTGGGGAGACTCCAGAAGTACCCAATATCCATGTCAGCATTGGAGAGGAATCCTCAGGTTCCGGCATGACTCCACACAAGGTCTTAGGCCCCGGTATCGACGGGAGAGGAATCCCGAGAGGCCCCCGAGCAACTCGGCATGAGGACTGGCCTTTCCTGAGGCCACCAGAGCGGGTCCCTGAGGTCCCCGTCGTAAGTCGAGGAGCACCTGCCGCAACTATAAGAAAATCCAGGAGGTTCTCCCCTTCAGGCGAGATGAGGGCCCATTTCCGCTGAGGGCGTCTCGAGGCTAATCACACCTAACCTCTGGAACTTCCAAAGGGAACTTTACACCCTGGCTGCAACTCAAGAAGTTCCCCGACATACCTGTCTCCACTCGAGAGGAAGCAGGAGAGTCCCGCCCACATCCAGAGGAGCCCCGTTTCCGCCTCCTAGCTCGAGAGGTAGGTATCCTTTCCCTGCGTGGTCGGGAAAGAAATCCCGGCATTCTCCGTCGCATCTCAAGAGGGGGCGCTCTCCACAGTAAAGGCGAGAGGAACTCCAGGGTCATGCCACCATTCCCAGAGTCCCCAGATGTCTCCAGTCCATTCCAGGGAAACCTGTTTCCCTGCACTACCTCGACTTTCAAGCCGAGGATCGACTCACACTACGGTGACACGTGGGACAGCCCTGTGGGAAAGCCTCGTGGGAAAGCCTCGAGGGAAAGCCACAGATCCCTTGATACACGCGAAGGGAAGCGTGACCCTGCTGCTCCAGCTCGGGAGGAAAGCGCACGTGCATGCCCCCACACGACACGAGGACTGACTCCTCTGGGGAGACTCCAGAAGTACCCCAAGATCCATGTCAGCACTGGAGAGGAATCCTCAGGTTTCGGCACCGAATCCACACAAGGTCTATGGCCCCGGCACGACGGGAGAGTAATCCCGAGAGGCCCTGAGCAACTAGCAAGGGGACTGGCCTTTCCTGAGGCCATTAGAGCGGTTCCCTGTGGTCCCCGTCAGAGGTCGAGAGCACCTGCCGCAACTCGAGGAAATCCAGGAGGTTCTCCCCTCCAGGCGAGATGAGACCCATTTCCTCTGAGGCGTCCCCAGGCTAATCACACCTAACCTCTGGAACTTCCAGAGGCTCCTTCACACCCTTGCTGCAATTCAAGAAGTTCCCCGGACATACCCGTCTCCACTCGAGAGGAAGCACGGGATCCCGCCCACATCCAGAGGAGCCCTGTTTCCGCCTTCTAGCTCGAGAGCAAGGATCCTTTCCCTGTGTGGTCCGGAAAGAATTCCCGGCTTTCCCGGGGCATCTCAAGAGGAGGGGCTCTCCACAGGAAAGGCGAGAGGAACTCCAGAGTCGTGCCACAATTCCCCGAGTCCCCCAGATGTCTCAGTCCATTCCTGGGAATCCTGTTTGCCCTGCACTGCCTCGACATTCAAGCCGAGGATCGACTCACACCACGGTGGCACAGGGGACAGCCCTGTGGGAAAGCCTCGTGGGAAAGCCTGGTGGGAAAGCTTTCGAGGGAAAGCCACAGATCCCTTGATCCACGCGAAGGGAAACGTGACTCTTCTGCTACAGCTCGGGAGGAAATCTCACGTGCATGCCCCCACTCGAGACGAGGACTGACTCCCCTGGGGAGACTCCAGAAGTACCCCAAGATCCATGTCAGCACTGGAGAGAAATCCTCTGGTTCCGGAACCGATTCCACACAAGGTCTTAGGCCCCGGCATCAACGGGAGAGGAATCCCGAGAGGCCCCCGAACAACTCGCATGTGGACCGGCCTTTCCTGAGGCCAACAGAGCGGGTCCCTGAGGTCCCCGTCCTAAGTCGAGAGCACCTGACGCAACTCGAGAAAATCCAGGAGGTTCTCCCTTCCAGGCGAGATGAGCCCAATTTCCGCTGAGGCGTCTCGAGGCTAATCACACCTAACCTCTGGAACTTCCAAAGGGTCCTTCACACCCGTGCTGCAACTCAAGAAGTTCCCCGACATACCCGTCTCCACTCGAGATGAAGCACGAGAGTCCCGCCCACATCCAGAGGAGCCCTGTTTCCGACTCCTAGCTCGAGAGCAAGGATCCTTTCTCTGCGTCGTCCGGAAAGAATTTCCAGGCGTTCCCATAGCATCTCAAGAGGAGGCGCTGTCCACAGGAAAGGCGAGAGGAACTCCAGGGTCGTGCCTCCATTCCCAGAGTCCACCAGATGTCTCAGTCCATTCCAGGGAAACCTGTTTTCCCTGCACTGCCTCTACTTTCAAGACGAGGATCGACTCACACCACGGTGGCACGTGGGACAGCCCTGTGGGAAAGCCTCGTGGGAAAGCCTCGAGGGAAAGGCTCAGATCCCTTGATCCATGCGAAGGGAAGCGTGACACTGCTGCTACAGCTCAGGAGGAAAGCGCACGTGCATGCCCCCACTCGAGACGAGGACTGACTTCCCTGGGGAGAGTCCAGAAGTACCCCAAGATCCATGTCAGCACTGGAGAGGAATCCTCAGGTTCCGGCACCGACTCCACACAAGGTGTTAGGCCCCGGCATCGACGGGAGAGGAATCCCGAGAGACCACCGCGCAACGCGCATGGGGACTGGCCTTTCCTGAGGCCACGAGAGCGGGTCCCTGTGGTTCCCGACATAAGTCGAGAGCACCTGCCTTAACACAAGAAAATCCAGGAGGTTCTCCCCTCCAGGCGAGATGAGGCCCATTTCCGCTGAGGCGACTCGAGGCTAATCACACCTAACCTCTGGAACTTCCAAAGGGTCCTTCACTCACTTGCTACAACTCAAGAAGTTCCCCAACATACCTGACTCCACTCGAGAGGAAGCACGAGAGTCCCGCCCACATGCAGAGGAGCCCCGTTTCCGCCTCGTACCTCGCGGTCAGGTATCCTTTCCTTGTATGTTCCGGAAAGAATTCCCGGTGTTCCCGTCGCATCTCATGAGGAGGCGCTCTCCACAGGAAAGGCGAGAGAAACTCCAGTGTCGTGACATCATTCCAAGAGTCCCCCAGATAGCTCAGTGTGCCGGTGTCCATCCTCGCTGCATCCAGGGAATTCGACGGATGGACAGCGTTGACGTGGAAAGTCTTGTGTAATTATTAATGTAAGATTAGATTAAGAAATTATAGGGTAGTAAGAAGATTAACTGGAGGAAAAAGGCTGAATAGCTAGGTTTACGCGGAAGGCCAATTAAATTCCCGACAAGGAATTTTCTGGCGGACTCTGGGAATGGTGGCACGACCCTCGAGTTCATCTAGCCTTTCCTTTGGAGAGCGCCTCCTCTTGAGATGTGCCGGGAACGCCGGGAATTCTTTCCCGACCACGCAGGGAAAGGATCCCTCCTCTGGATCTATCAGGCGGAAACGGGGCTCCTCTGGATGTGGGCGGGACTCTCGTGCTTCCTCTCGAGTGGAGACGGGTATGTCGGGGAACTTCATGAGTTGCAGCAAGGGTGTGAAGGACCCTTTGGAAGTTCCAGAGGTTAGGTGTGATTAGCCTCGAGACGCCTCAGCGGAAATGGGCCTCATCTCGCCTGGAGGGGAGAACCTCCTGGATTTTCTCGAGTTGCGGCAGGTGCTCTCGACTTACGACGGGGACCTCATGGACCCTCTCTGGTGGCCTCAGGAAAGGCCAGTCCCCATGCGAGTTGCTCGGGGGCCTCTCGGGATTCCTCTCCCGTCGATGCCGGGGCCTAAGACCTTGTGTGGAGTCGGTGCGGGAACCTGAGGTTTCCTCTCCCAGTACTGACATGGACCTTGGGGTACTTCTGGAATCTCCCCAGGGGAGTCAGTCCTCATCTCGAGTGGTGGCATGCACGTGCGCTTTCCTCCCGAGCTGTAGCAGCGGTGTCACGCTTCCCTTCGTGTGGATCAAGGGATCTGTGGCTTTCCCTCGAGGCTTTCCCACGAGGCTTTCCCATGAGCCTTTCGCACAGGGCTGTCCCACGTGCCACCCTGGTGTGAGTCGATCCTCGGCTTGAAAGTCGAGGCAGTGCAGGGAAAACAGGTTTCCCTGGAATGGACTGACACATCTGGGGGACTCTGGGAATGGTGGCACGACCCTGGAGTTCCTCTCGCCTTTCCTGTGGAGAGCGCCTCCTCTTGAGATGCGCCGGGAACGCCGGGATTTCTTTCCCGACCACGCAGGGAAAGGATCCCTCCTCTCGAGCTAGGAGGCGGAAACGTGGCTCCTCTGGATGTGGGCGGGACTCTCGTGCTTCCTCTCGAGTGGAGACGGGTATGTCGGGGATCTTCCTGAGTTGCAGCAAGGGTGTGAAAGACCCTTTGGAAGTTCCAGAGGTTAGGTGTGATTAGTCTCGAGACGCCTCAGCGGAAATGGGCCTCATCTCGCCTGGAGGGGAGAACCTCCTGGATTTTCTCGAGTTGCGGCAGGTGCTCTCGACTTACGACGGGGACCTCAGGGACCCGCTCTGGTGGCCTCAGGAAAGGCCAGTCCCCATGCGAGTTGCTCGGGGGCCTCTCGGGATTCCTCTACGTCAATGACGGAGCCTAAGATCTTGTGTGAAGTCGGTGCCGGAACCTGAGGATTCCTCTCCAGTGCTGACATGGATCTTGGGGTACATCTGGAGTCTCCCCAGGGGAGTAAGTCCTCCTCTCGAGTGGGGGCATGCACGTGCGCTTTCCTCCCGAGCAGCAGCAGCAGTGTCACGCATCCCTTCGTGTGGATCAAGGGATCTGTGGCTTTCCCTCGAGGCTTTCCCACGAGGCTTTCCCACGAGTCTTAACCACAGGGCTGTCAAACGTGCCACCGGGGTGTGAGTCGATCCTCGGCTTGAAAGTCGAGGCAGTGCAGGGAAAACAGGTTTCCCTGGAATGGACTGAGACATCTGGGGGACTCTGGGAATAGTGGCACGACCCTGGTGTTCCTCTCGCCTTTCCTTTGGAGATTGCGCCTCCGCTTGAGAATGCGACGGGAACGCCGGAAATTCTTTCCCGACCACGCAGGGAAAGGATCCCTCCTCTCGAGCTAGGAGGCGGAAACGGTGCTCCTCTGGATGTGGGCGGGACTCTCGTGCTTCCTCTCGACTTGAGACGGGTATGTCGGGGAACATCTTGAGTTGCAGCAAGGGTGTGAAGGACCCGTTGGAAGTTCCAGAGGTTAGGTGTGATTAGCCTCGAGACGCCTCAGCGGAAATGGGCCTCATCTAGCCTGGAGGATAGAACCTCCTGGATTTTCTCGAGTTGCGGCAGGTGCTCTCGACTTACGTCGGGGACCTCAGGGACCCGATCTGGTGGCCTCAGGAAAGGCCAGTCCACATGCGAGTTGCTACGGGGGCCTCTCGGGATTCCTCTCCCGTCGATACCGGGGCCTAAGACCTACTGTGAAGTCGGTGCTGAACCTGAGGATTCCTCTCCCAGTGCTGACATGGATCTTGGGGTACTTCTGGAGTCTCCGCAGGGAAGTCAGTCCTCGTCTCGAGAGGGGTATGCACGTGCGCTTTCCTCCCGAGCTGTGGCAGCTGTGTGGCACTTCCCTTCGCGTGGATCAAGGGATCTGTGGCTTCCCATTGAGGCTTTCTCCAGGAGGCTTTCCCAGGAGGCTTTCCCACGAGGCTATCCCTCGAGGCTTTCCCACAGGGCTGTCCCACGTGCCACCGTGGTGTGAGTCGATCCTTGGCTTGAAAGCCGATGCAGTGCAGGGAAAACAGGTTTCCCTGGAATGGACGGAGACATCTGGGGGACTCTGGGTATGGTGGCACGACCCTGGAGTTCCTCTCACCTTTCATGTGGAAAGCGGGTCCTCTTGAGATGCGACGGGAACGCTGGGAATTCTTTCCCGACCACGCAGGGAAAGGAACCCTCCTCTCGAGCTAGGAGGCGGAAACGGGGCTCCTCTGGATGTGGGCGGGACTCTCGTGCTTCCTCTCGAGTGGAGACGGGTATGTCGGGGAACTTCTTGAGTTGCAGCAAGTGTGTGAAGGACCCTTTGGAAGTTGCAGATGTTAGACGTGATTAGCCTCGAGACGCGTCAGTGGAAATGGGCCTCATCTCGCCTGGAGGGGAGAACCTACTGGATTTTCTCGAGTTGCGGCAGGTGCTCTCAACGTATGACGGGGACCTCAGGGACCCGCTCTGGTGGCCTCAGGAAAGGCCAGTCCCCATGCGAGTTGCTCGTGGGCCTCTCAGGATTCCTCTCCCGTCGATGCCGGGGCCTAAGACCTTGCGTGGAGTCGGTGTCGGAACCTGAGGATTCCTTCCCAGTGCTGACATGGATCTTGGGGTACTTCTGGAGTCTCCTCAATGGAGTCGGTCCTCGTCTCGAGTGAGGGCATGCACGTGCGCTTTCCTCCCGAGCTATAGCAGCACTGTCGCGCTTCCCTTCGCGTGGATCAAGGGACCTGTGGCTTTCCCTCGAGGCTTTCCCACGAGGCTTTCCCATGAGGCTTTCCCATGAGGCTTTCCCACAGGGCTGTCCCACGTGCCACCGTGGTGTGAGTCGATCCTGGGCTTGAAAGTGGAGGCAATGCAGGGAAAACAGCTGTCCCTGGAATGGACTGAGACATCTGGGGGACTCTGGGTATGGTGGCACGACCCTGGAGTTCCTCGCGCCTTTCCTGTGGAGAGCGCCTCCTCTTGAGATGTGACGGGAACGCCGGGATTTCTTTCCCGACCACGCAGGGAAAGGATCCCTCCTCTCGAGCTAGGAGGCGGAAACGTGGCTCCTCTGGATGTGGGCGGGACTCTCGTGCTTCCTCTCGAGTGGAGACGGGAATGTCGGGGATCTTCCTGAGTTGCAGCAAGGGTGTGAAAGACCCTTTGGAAGTTCCAGAGGTTAGGTGTGATTAGTCTCGAGACGCCTCAGCGGAAATGGGCCTCATCTCGCCTGGAGGGGAGAACCTCCTGGATTTTCTCGAGTTGCGGCAGGTGCTCTCGACTTACGACGGGGACCTCAGGGACCCGCTCTGGTGGCCTCAGGAAAGGCCAGTCCCCATGCGAGTTGCTCGGGGGCCTCTCGGGATTCCTCTACGTCAATGACGGAGCCTAAGATCTTGTGTGAAGTCGGGGCCGGAACCTGAGGATTCCTCTCCAGTGCTGACATGGATCTTGGGGTACATCTGGAGTCTCCCCAGGGGAGTAAGTCCTCCTCTCGAGTGGGGCATGCACGTGCGCTTTCCTCCCGAGCAGCAGCAGCAGTATCAGGCATCCCTTCGTGTGGATCAAGGGATCTGTGGCTTTCCCTCGAGGCTTTCCCACGAGGCTTTCCCACGAGTCTTAACCACAGGGCTGTCAAACGTGCCACCGGGGTGTGAGTCGATCCTCGGCTTGAAAGTCGAGGCAGTGCAGGGAAAACAGGTTTCCCTGGAATGGACTGAGACATCTGGGGGACTCTGGGAATAGTGGCACGACCCTGGAGTTCCTCTCGCCTTTCCTTTGGATTGCGCCTCCGCTTGAAATGCGACGGGAACGCCGGAAATTCTTTCCCGACCACGCAGGGAAAGGATCCCTCCTCTGGAGCTAGGAGGCGGAAACGCGGCTCCTCTGGATGTGGGCGGGACTCTCGTGCTTCCTCTCGACTGGAGACGGGTATGTCGGGGAACATCTTGAGTTGCAGCAAGGGTGTGAAGGACCCGTTGGAAGTTCCAGAGGTTAGGTGTGATTAGCCTCGAGACGCCTCAGCGGAAATGGGCCTCATCTAGCCTGGAGGGTAGAACCTCCTGGATTTTCTCGAGTTGCGGCAGGTGCTCTCGACTTACGTCGGGGACCTCAGGGACCCGATCTGGTGGCCTCAGGAAAGGCCAGTCCACATGCGAGTTGCACGGGGGCCTCTCGGGATTCCTCTCCCGTCGATACCGGGGCCTAAGACCTACTGTGAAGTCGGTGCTGAAACCTGAGGATTCCTCTCCAGTGCTGACATGGATCTTGGGGTACTTCTGGAGTCTCCGCAGGGAAGTCAGTCCTCGTCTCGAGAGTGGTATGCACTTGCGCTTTCCTCCCGAGCTGTGGCAGCTGTGTGGCACTTCCCTTCGCGTGGATCAAGGGATCTGTGGCTTTCCATTGAGGCTTTCCCAGGAGGCTTTCCCAGGAGGCTTTCCCACGAGGCTATCCCTCGAGGCTTTCCCACAGGGCTGTCCCACGTGCCACCGTGGTGTGAGTCGATCCTTGGCTTGAAAGCCGATGCAGTGCAGGGAAAACAGGTTTCCCTGGAATGGACGGAGACATCTGGGGGACTCTGGGTATGGTGGCACGACCCTGGAGTTCCTCTCACCTTTCATGTGGAAAGCGGGTCCTCTTGAGATGCGACGGGAACGCTGGGAATTCTTTCCCGACCACGAAGGGAAAGGAACCCTCCTCTCGAGCTAGGAGGCGGAAACGGGGCTCCTCTGGATGTGGGCGGGACTCTCGTGCTTCCTCTCGAGTGGAGACGGGTATGTCGGGGAACTTCTTGAGTTGCAGCAAGTGTGTGAAGGACCCTTTGGAAGTTGCAGATGTTAGACGTGATTAGCCTCGAGACGCCGTCAGTGGAAATGGGCCTCATCTCGCCTGGAGGGGAGAACCTACTGGATTTTCTCGAGTTGCGGCAGGTGCTCTCAACGTATGACGGGGACCTCAGGGACCCGCTCTGGTGGCCTCAGGAAAGGCCAGTCCCCATGCGAGTTGCTCGTGGGCCTCTCAGGATTCCTCTCCCGTCGATGCCGGGCCTAAGACCTTGCGTGGAGTCGGTGTCGGAACCTGAGGATTCCTTCCCAGTGCTGACATGGATCTTGGGTACTTCTGGAGTCTCCTCAATGGAGTCGGTCCTCGTCTCGAGTGAGGGCATGCACGTGCGCTTTCCTCCCGAGCTATAGCAGCACTGTCGCGCTTCCCTTCGCGTGGATCAAGGGACCTGTGGCTTTCCCTCGAGGCTTTCCCATGAGGCTTTCCCATGAGGCTTTCCCACAGGGCTGTCCCACGTGCCACCGTGGTGTGAGTCGATCCTGGGCTTGAAAGTGGAGGCAATGCAGGGAAAACAGCTGTCCCTGGAATGGACTGAGACATCTGGGGGACTCTGGGTATGGTGGCACGACCCTGGAGTTCCTCTCGCCTTTCCTGTAGAGAGCGCCTCCTCTTGAGATGCGACGGGAACGCCGGAAATTCTTTCCCGAACACGCAGGGAAAGGATCCCTCCGCTCGAGCTAGGAGGCGGAAACGGGGCTCCTCTGGATGTGGGCAGAACTCTCGTGCTTCCTCTCCAGTGGAGACGGGTATGTCGGGGAACTTCTTGAGTTACAGCAAGGGTGTGAAAGACCCTTTGGATGTTCCAGACGTTAGATGTGATTAGCCTCGAGACGCCTCAGTGGAAATGGGCCTCATGTCGCCTGGAGGGGAGAACCTCCTGGATGTTCTCGAGTTGCGGCAGGTGCTCTCGACTTACGACGGGGACCTCAGGGACCCGCTCTGGTGGCCTCAGGAAAGGCCAGACCCCATGCGAGTTGCTCGGGGGCCTCTCCGGATTCCTCTCCCTTCGATGCCGGGGCCTAAGACCTTGTGTTGATTTGGTGCCGGAACCTGAGGATTCCTCTCCAGTGCTGACATGGATCTTGGGGTACTTCTGGGGTCTCCCCCGGGGAGTCAGTCCTCATCTTGAGAGGGGGCATGCACTTGCGCTTTTCTCCCGAGCTGTAGCAGCGTTGTCACGCTTCCCTTCGCAGGGATCAAGTGATCTGTGGCTTTCCCCTCGAGGCTTTCCCACGAGGCTATCCCACGAGGCTTTCCCACAGGGCTGTCCCACGTGCCACCGGAGTGTGAGTCGATCCTCGGCTTGAAAGCCGAGGCAGTGCAGGGAAAACAGGTTTCCCTGGAATGGACTGAGATGTCTGGGGGACTCTGGGAATTGGTGGAACGACCCTGGAGTTCCTCTCGCCTTTCCTGTGGAGAGCGCCTCCTCCTGAGATGCGACGGGAACACCGGGAATTCTTTCCCGAACACGCAGGGAAAGGATCCCTCCTCTCGAGATAGGAGGCGGAAACGGGGACTCCTCTGAATGTGGGCGGGACTCTCGTGCTTCCTCTCGAGTGGAGACGGGTATGTCGGGGAACTTCTTGAGTTGCAGCAAGGGTGTGAGGGACCCTTTGGAAGTTCCAGAGGTTAGGTGTGATTAGCCTCGAGACGTCTCAGCCGAAATGGGCCTCATCTCTCCTGGAGGGGAGAACCTCCTGGATTTTCTCGAGTTGCGGCAGGTGCTCTTAACTTACGACGGGGACCTCAGGGACACGCTATGGTGGCCTCAGGAAAGGCCAGTCCCCATGCGAGTTGCTCGGGGGCCTGTCGGCATTCCTATCCCGACGATGCCGGGGCCTAAGAACTTGTGTGGAGTCGGTGCCGGAACCTGAGGATTCCTCTCCAGTGCCGACATTGATATTGGGGTAATTCTGGAGTTTCCTCAATGGAGTCGGTCCTCGTCTCCAGTGGGGGCATGAACGTGCTGTTTCCTTCCGAGCTGTAGCAGCAGTGTCGCGCTTCCCTTCGCGTGGATCAAGGGATCTGTGTCTTTCCCTCGAGTCTTTCCCACGAGGCTTTCCCACGAGGCTTTCCCACAGGGCTGTCCCACGTGCCACCGTGGTGTGAGTGATCCTCGGCTTGAAAGTCGAGGCAGTGCAGGGAAGACAGGTTTCCCTGGAATGGACTGAGACATCTGGGGGACTCTGGGAATGGTGGCACGACCCTTGTGTTCCTCTCGCCTTACCTGTGGGAGAGCGTCTGCCTCTTGAGATGCGACGGGAACGCCGGGAATTCTTTCCGAACACGCAGGGAAAGGATACCTCCTCTCGAGCTAGTAGGCGGAAACGGTACTCCTCTGAATGTGGGCGGGACTCTCGTGCTTCCTCTCGAGTGGAGACGGGTATGTCGGAGAACTTCTTGAGTTGCAGCAAGGGTGTGAAGGACCCTTTGGAAGTTAGAGAAGTTAGGCTTGATTAGCCTCAAGTCGCCTCAGCGGAAATGGGCCTCATCTCGCCTGGAGGGGAGAAACTCCTGGATTTTCCTCGAGTTGCGGCTGGTGCTATCGACTTACGTCGGGGACATCAGTGACCCGCTCTGGTGGCCTCAGGAAAGGCCAGTCCACATGCGAGTTGCTCGGGGGCCTCTCGGGATTCCTCTCCCGTCGATGCCGGGGCCTAAGACCTAGTGTGAAGTCGGTGCTGGAACCTGAGGATTCCTCTCCAGTGCTGACATGTATCTTGGGGGTACTTCTGGAGTCTCCCCAGGGGAGTCAGTCCTCGTCTCGAGAGGGGGAATACACGTGCGCTTTCCTCCCGAGCTGTAGCAGTAGTGTCGCGCTTCTCTTCACGTGGATCAAGCAATCTGTGGCTTTCCCCCTGAGGCTTTCCCACAGGGCCTGTCCCACGTGCCACCATGGTGTGAGTCGATCCTGTCTTGAAAATCGAGGCAGTGCAGGGAAAACAGGTTTCCCTAAGAATGGACTGAGACATCTGGGGGACTCTGGGAATGGTGGCACGACACTGGAGTTCCTCTAGCCTTTCCTGTTGAGAGCGCCTCCTCTTGAGATGCGACGGGAACGCGGGGAATTCTTTCCCGAACCACGCTGGAAAGGATCCCTCCTCTCGAGCTAGGAGGCGGAAACGGGGCTCCTCTGGATGTGGGCGGAACTCTCGTGCTTCCTCTCGAGTGGAGACGGGTATGTCGGGGAACTTCTTGAGTTGCAGCAAGGGTGTGAAGGACCCTTTGGAAGTTCCAGGGTTAGGTGTTGATTAGCCTCGAGAAGCCTCAGCGCAAATGGGCCTCATCTCGCCTGGAGGGGAGAACCTCCTGGATTTTCTCGAGATGCGGCAGGTGCTCTCGACTTACGACCGGGACCTCAGAGACCCGCTCTGGTGGCCTCAGGAAAGGCCAGTCCACCATGCGAGTTGCTCGGGGGCCTCTCGGGATTCCTCTCCCGTCGATGCCGGGGCCTAAGACCTAGTGTGAAGTCCGGTGCCGGAACCTGAGGATTCCTCTCCAGTGCTAACATGGATCTTGGGGTACTTCTGGAAGTCTCCCCAGGGGAGTCAGTCCTCGTCTCGAGAGGGGCTATGCACTTGCGCTTTCCCTCCCGAGCTGTGGCAGCTGTGTGGTCAGCCTTCCCTTCGCGTGGATCAAGGGATCTGTGCTTTCCCATCGAGGCTTTCCCAGCGAGGCTTTCCCACAGGGGCTGTCCCACGTACCACCGTGGTGTGATCAATCCTCGGCTTGAAAGTCGCAGGCAGTGCAGGGAAAACAGGTTTCCCTGGAATGGACTGAGACATCTCGGGGGACTCTCGGAATGGTGGCACGACCCTGGAGTTCCTCTAGCCTTTCCTGTGCAGAGCGCATCCTCTTGAGATGCGACGGGAAACGCCGGGAATTCTTTCCCCACCACGCAGGGAAAGGATCCCTCCTCTCGAGGTAGGAGGCGGAAACGGGGCTCCTCTGGATGTGGGCAGGGACTCTCGTGCTTCCTCTCGAGTGGAGACGGGTATGTCGGGGAACTTCTTGAAGTTGCAGCAAGGGTGTGAATGGACCCTTTGGAAGTTCCAGAGGTTAGGTGTGATTAGCCTCGAGACGGCCTCAGCTGCACATGGGCCTCATCTCGCCTGGAGGGGAGAACCTCCTGGATTTTCTCGAGTTGCGGCAGGTGCTCTCGACTTACGATGGGGACCTCAGGGACCCGCTCTGGTGGCATCAGGAAAGGCCAGTCCCCATGCGAATTGCTGGACGGCTCTCGGGATTCCTCTCCCGTCGATGCTGGGCCTAAGACCTTGTGAGGAGTTGGTGCCGGAACCTGAGGATTCCTCTCCAGTGCTGACATGGATCTTGGGGTAACTTCTGGAGTCTCCCCAGGGGAGTCAGTCCTCGTCTCGACGAGTGGGGCATGCCACGTGACGCTTTCCCTCGCCGAGCTGTAGCAGCAGTGTTGCACTTACCTTCGCGCTGGATCAAGGGATTCTGTGGCTTTCCCTTGAAGGCTCTTCCGCAGGAGGCTTTTCCCAGTGAAGTTTTTCCAAAGGGCCAGTCCCAGAGCCACCCGTGGATGTGAGGTCCGATCCTTCGTGCTTGAATAAGTCGAGGGCATGCAGGGAAAAACTGGTTTTCCCTGGAATGGACTGAGACAGTCTGGGGGACCTGCTGGGAATGCGTGCGCAAACGCTCCGTGGAGTTTCCTCTCGCTTTCCTGTGGAGAGCTGCGCCCTCCTCATTTGAGATCGACGGAACGCGGGGATCTTTCCCCTCGACGGCAGTGAAAGGATCGGCTCCTACTCGAGCTAGGAGCGGAAACAGGGTTCTCTGGATGTGGGGACTCTCGAGCTTAGCTCCGTCTCCGAGTTGCAGACGGCGTATGTTTGGGAGACCTTCTTGAGTTTGCGAGCAAGGCCTGTGAATGCGCCTTTGGAAAGTTCGAAGAGGTTAGGTGTGATTAGCCTCGAGATGCCTAAGCGGCAAATAGGCCTCATCTCGCCTGGAGGGGAGAAACCTCCTGGATTTGTCTCGGATTTGCGCGCAAGGTGCTCTCGACTTATCGACCGGACCTCAGGGACAGCCGCTCTGGGTGGCCTCAGAAAGGCCAGTCGCCCATGCTTGTTGCTCGGCGCCTCTCAGGATTCTCTCTCCGTCGATGCGCGGGGCTAAGATCTTGTTTGACTCGTGCCTGGAACCTGAACGATTCCTTCCGAGTGCTGACATGGATCTTGGGGTAGTTTTGGAGTTCCCCCAGGAGGAGTCAGTCTCGTCTCGAGTGGTGGGCATGCAGCGTGTAGCTTTCACTACCGAGCTGTAGCTTGCAGGTGTAGCGCTGCCCTTCGCGGTGGATCAAGGGAATCTGTGGCTTCCCTCGAGGCTTTCCAAAAGGGCTGTCGCACGTGACACCGTGGTGTGATTGGCTCCCTCGTCCTGACAATCGAGCCACGTGTTAGGGAACAGGTTTTCCCTGAAAAAGAAACTGAGATCATCTGGGGCGACTTCTGGGACATGGTGGCACGACCCTGGAGTTTCCTCCTCGCCTTTCGCCAGTGGAGAAGCGCCTCGCTCTTGAGATGCGACGGAATGCGGGAATCTTTTCCTGACCACGCAGGGAAAGGATCCCTCCTCTTGCAGAGTAGGAGGCGGAAAACCGGGCTCCTCTGGATAGTGGCGGGATCTCTCGTGCTTCCTCTCGAGAGGAGACGGTAATGTTTTTGGGACCGTTCATGAGATTGCAGCGCAATTGTGTGAAGGACCCTTTGGAAGTTCCAGTGTGTTAGGTGTGATTAGCCTCGAGAGCCCTAAGGTGGAAATGGGCCTCATCTGCGCCTGGAAGGGAAGAATCTGCCTGGATTTTCCATTCGAAGCATGCGGCAAGGTGCTCTCTAACTTATAGAGGGCCACCTCAGGGACTTGCTCTTCTGTGTATTAGGAAAGCGAGTCCCCTGGCATGCGAGTTCTACGGCGGGCCTCTCGGGATTACTCTCGCCGTTGGATGCGGGGCCTAAGACCTTGTGTGAGTCGGGCCAGAACCTGAGGAATCCTCTGCCATGCTGACATAGGGATCATTGGGTACTTCTGGAGTCTCCCCAGGAGTCAGTCTCTCCTCTTCGAGTGGGGACATGACACGGCGCTTTCCTCGCGAGCTGT
>NW_017213236.1:0-15805 GCF_001704415.2 Capra hircus | reverse complement strand
GGATCCTTTCCCTGCGGGAGGTCGGACGAAAGAATTCCGCGCCTTTCCGTCGACATCCTCAAGAGAGGAGTTTCTCTCTCCCAAAGGAAGGCGGAGAGGAACCCAGGGTCGTGCCACCGATTCCCATGAGTCCCCCAGATTCAGTCCATTCCAGGAAACCTGTTTTCCCTGCACTGCCTCGACTTTCAAGCCGAGGATCGACTCACACCACGGTGGCACGTGGGACAGCCCTGTGGGAAAGCCTCGTGGGAAAGCCACAGATCCCTTGATCCACGCGAAGGGAAGCGTGACACTGCTGCTACAGCTCGGGAGGAAATCGAACGTGCATGCCCCACTCGAGACGAGGACTGACTCCTCTGGGGAGACTCCAGAAGTACCCAAGATCCATGTCAGCACTAGAGAGGAATCCTCAGGTTCCGGCACCGACTCCACACAATGTCTTAGGCCCCGGTATCGACGGAAGGGAATCCCGAGAGGCCCCCGAGCAACTCACATGGGGACTGGCCTTTCCTGAGGCCACCAGAGCGGGTCCCTGAGGTCCCAGTCGTAAGTCGAGATCACCTGCCGCAAGTCCAGAAAATCCAGGAGGTTCCACCCTCCAGGCGAGATGAGGCCCATTTCCTGCTGAGGCGTCTCGAGGCTAATCACATCTACCCTCTGGAACTTCCAAGTGTCATTCACACCCTTGCTGCAACTCAAAGAAGTTCCCCGACATACCCGTCTCCACTCGAGAGGAAACACCAGAGTCCCGCCCACATCCAGAGGAGCCCCGTTTCCGCCTCATAGCTTGAGACGAGGGATCCTTTCCCTGCCTGGTCGGGAAAGAATTCCCGGCGTTCCCGTCGCATCTCAAGAGGAGGCGCTCTCCACAGGAAAGGCGAGAGGAACTCCAGGGTCGTGCCACCATTCCCAGAGTCCCCCAGATGTCTCAGTCCAGTCCAGGGAAACCTGTTTTCCCTTCACTGCCTCGACTTTCAAGCCGAGAATCAACTCACACTACGGTGGCACGTGGGGACAGCCCTGTGGGAAAGCCTCGTGGGAAAGCCTGGTGGGATAGCCTCGAGGGAAAGCCACAGATCCCTTGATATACGCGAAGGAAGCGTGAGACTGCTGCTACAGCTCGGGAGGAAAGCGCACGTGCATGCCCCACTCGAGAGCGAGGACTGACTCCCCTGGGGAGACTCCAGAAGTACCCCAAGATCCATGTCAGCACTGGAGAGGAATCCTCAGGTTCCGGCACCGACTCCACACAAGATCTTAGGCCCCGGCATCGAGGGTAGAGGAATCCCGAGAGGCCCCCGAGCAACTTGCATGGGGACTGGCCTTTCCTGAGGCCACCAGAGCGGGTCCCTGAGGTCCCCGTCGTAAGTCGAAAGCACCTGCCGCAACTCGAGAAAATCCAGGAGGTTCTCCCCTCCAGGCGAGATGAGGCCCATTTCCAGCTGAGGCCGTCTCGAGGCTAATCACACCTAACCTCTGGAACTTCCAAAGGGTCCTTCACACCCTTGCTGCAACTCAAGAAGTTCCCCGACATACCCGTCTCCGCTCGAGAGGAAGCACGAGAGTCCCGCCCACATCCAGAGGAGCCCCGTTTCCGCCTCCTAGCTCGAGAGGAGGGATCCTTTCCCTGCGTGGTCGGGAAAGAATTCCCGGCGTTCCCCGGCGCATCTCAAGAGGAGGCGCTCTCCACAGGAAAGGCAAGAGGAACTCCGAGGGTCGTGCCACCATTCCCAGAGTCCGCCAGAAAATTCCTTGTCGGGAATTTTATTGGCCTTCCGCGTAAACCTAGCTATTCAGCCTTTTTCCTCCAGTTAATCTTCTTACTACCCTATAATTTCTTAATCTCATCTTACATTAATAAATACACAAGACTTTCCACGTCAACGCCGTCCATCCATCGAATTCCCTGGATCCAGCGGGGCTGGACCCCGGCACACTGAGATATCTGGGGGGACTCTTGGAATGATGGCACGACACTGGAGTTTCTCTCGCCTTTCCTGTGGAGAGCGCCTCCTCTTGAGATGCGACCGGGAACACCGGGAATTCTTTCCGGAACATACAGGGAAAGGATACCTGACCGCGAGGTACGAGGCGGAAACGGGGCTCCTCTGGATGTGGGCGGGACTCTCGTGCTTCCTCTCGAGTGGAGTCAGGTATGTTGGGGAACTTCTTGAGTTGTAGCAAAGGGTGTGAAGGACCCTTTGGAAGTTCCAGGGGTTAGGTGTGATTAGCCTCGAGACGCCTGAGCGGAAATGGGCCTCATCTCGCCTGGAGGGGAGAACCTCCTGGATTTTCTCGAGTTTCGGCAGGTGCTCTTGACTTACGACGGGGGACCTCAGGGACCCGCTCTGGTGGCCTCAGGAAAGGCCAGTCCCCATGCGAGTTGCTCGGGGGGCCTCTCGGGATTCCTCTCCCTTCGACGCCTGGGCCTAAGACCTTCTGTGGAGTCGGGTGCCGGAACCTGAGGATTCCTCTCCAGTGCTGACATGCATCTTACGGTACTTCTGGAGTCTCCCCAGGGGAGTCAGTCCTCGTCTCGAGTGGGGCATGCACGTTCGCTTTCCTCCCGAGCTGTAGCAGAACTGTCACGCCTTCCCTTCCTTGGATCAAGGGATCTGTGGCTTTCCCTCGAGGCTTTCCCAGGAGGCTTTCCCACGAGGCTTTCCCACAGGGCTGTCCCACGTGCCACCGTGGTGTGAGTCGATCCTCGGCTTGAAAGTCGAAGCAGTGCAGGGAAAACAGGTTTCCCTGGAATGGACTGAGACATCTGGGGGACTCTGGGAATGGTGGCACGACCCTGGAGTTCCTCTCGCCTTTCCTGTGGAGAGGGCCTCCTCTTGAGATGAGACAGGAATGCCGGGAGTTCTTTCCTGACCATGCAGGGAAAGGATCCCTCCTCTCGAGCTAGGAGGCGGAAACGGGGCTCCTCTGTATGTGGGCGGGACTCTCGTTCTTCCTCTCGAGTGGAGAGAGGTATGTAGGGGATCTTCTTGAGTTGCAGCAAGGGTGTGAAGGACCCTTTGGAAGTTCCAGAGGTTAGGTGTGATTAGACTCGAGACGTCTCAGCGGAAATGGGCCTCATCTCGACTGCAGGGGAGAACCTCCTGGGTTTTCTCGAGTTTCAGCAGGTGCTCTCCAGTTACGACCGGGACTTATGTAACCCGCTCTGGTCCGCTCAGGTAATGCCAGTCGACTTGCGAGTTGCTAAGGGGCCTCTCGGGATTCCTCTCCGGTCGATGACGGGCCTAAGACCTTTTTTGGAATCGGTGCCCGAACCTGAGGTTTCCTCTCCAGTGCTGAAATGGATCTTGGGGTACTACTGGAGTCTCCACAGGGGAGTCATCTTCGTCTCCAATGGGGGCATGCACGTGCGCTTTTCTCCCGGAGCATTAGGAGCAGAGTCAATTTTCCCGTTGGGTTGATCAAAGGGTTTCTTGTTTTCCCTCGAGGCTTTCCCACGTGGCTTTCCCACGAGGCTTTCCCACAGGGCTGTCCCACGTGCCACCATCGTGTGAGTCGGTCCTCCGCGGTGAACGTCGAGGCAGTGCAGGGTAAACAAGTTCCTCTGGAAAGGACTGAGTCATCTGGGGGACTCTTGGAATGGTGGAACGACCCTGGAGTTCCTCTCACCTTTCTTGTGGAGCGTGCCTCCTCTTGAGATGCGACAGGTACGACAGGAATTCTTTCCCGGCCAATCAGGGAAAGCATCCCTCACATTGAGCTAGGAGGGGGAATTGGGGCTCCTCTGGATGTGGGTGGTACCCTGGTGATTCCTATGTAGTGGCGACGGGTCTCTTCTGGATCTTCTTGAGTTGCAACAAGGGTGTGAAGGACCCTTTTGGAAGTTCCAGGAGGTTAGGTGTGATTAGCCTCGAGACGTCTCAGTGGAAATGGGCCTCATCTCGCCTGAAGGGGAGAATCTCCTTCATTTTCTCGAGTTGTGGCAGGTGCTCTCGACTTACGACGGGGACCTCAGGGACCCGTTCTGTTGGCCTTAGGAAGACCAGTCCCCATGCGACGTTGCTAGAGGGGCCTCTCGGGATTCCTCACCGGTAGATGCCGGGGCCCAAGACCTTCGGTGGAGTGGGGGCCAGAACCTGAGTATTCCTCTCCAGTGCTGACATGTTTTTGGGATACTTCTGAAGTCTCCCAAGGGGAATCAGTCCTCGTCTCGAGTGGGGGCATGTGCATGCTCTTTCCTCCCGAGCTGTAGCAGCAGTGTCATGCTTCCCGTCGCGTGGATCAATGGATCTGTGGCTTTTCCTCTAGGCTTTTCCTTAGAGGATTTCCCACGAGGCTTTCCCACAGGGCTGTCCCCGTGCCACCGTGGTGTGAGGCGATCCTCGGCATGAAAGTTTAAGCACTCTGTAAAAACAAGATCCTCTGGAATGGACTGAGACATCTGGGGACGCTTGGAATGGTGGCACGACCATGGAGTTCCTCTCTCCCTTCCTGTGGAGAGCGCCTCCACCTGAGATGCGACGGGAATGCCGGAAGTTCTTTCCCGACCAAGCAGGGAAAGGATCCCTCATCTCTAGCTAGGAGGATGAAACGGGGCTACTCTGGATGTGGGCAGGACCCTCGTGTTTCCTCTCGAGTGGAGATGGGAATGTCGGGGAACTTCTTGAGTTGCCAGCAAGGGTGTGAAGGACCCTTTGGAAGTTCCAGAGATTAGATGTAATTAGCCTCGAGACACCTCATTGGAAATGGGCCTCATCTCGCCTGGAGGGGAGAACCTCCTGGATTTTCTCGAGTTGCGGCAGGTGCTCCCGACTTACGACGGGGACCTCAGGGACCCGCTCTGGTGACTTCATCAAAGTCCAGTCCCCATGCCAGATGCTGGGGGGCTTCTCTTGATAACTCTCCTGTTGATGCCCGGGCCGAACAACTTGTGTGGATTCGGGGCCGGAACCTGAGGTTTCCTCAGCAGTGCTGACATGGATATTGGGGTTCTTCTGGAGTCTCACCTGGAGAGTCAATCCTCCTCTCAAGTGAGGGCACGCACGTGTGCTTTCCTCCCGAGCTGTAGCAGCAGGGTCACGCTTCCCGTCGTGTGGATCAAGGGATCTGTGGCTTTCCCTGGAGGCTTTCCCACGAGGCTTTCTCACAGGGCTTTCCCTCGTGCCACCGTGGTGTGAGTTGATCCTCAGCGTGAAAGACGAGGCAGTGCAGGGAAAACAGGTTCCTCTGAATTGGACTGATGCTGGGAGCCAGTATGAGGACTCCCGCCCGTGATAACGTCATGAGGAAGAAAGCTGACATAGGCATGGTGTGTTCAGACTTCAGGGACCCCTCTGGAAGTTCCTATGCACGTACCCCAACAAAAATCTGCCGGCTTTTTTCTCTGCTTTTCCACTCTTCTGACATTTTCTGGAAAAAGTCAATTCAGGCTTTAGTCTTCTGCCATTTGAAAGAGTGTTTCCAATCCAAAAACCCCTCTGAATGCTTTCTAGCCTGCCTGCAGGACTCGTACAGCTGGGCATGTGATTGTTTGAGGCCTCCTTTCCCCAGGAGGCACAGGAAGCTTAAAGCATCCTAGGAATGTAGGGGCATCCGAGGAGTCAAAATCTTTATAATAGGACTGATTAAAAGTTTCATTTTTTGGGTCAATGCTTGCTGCTAAATTTTCATATCCTTTATTTTTAGATAGAGTTGGTTATATTAAAAAAACAAGTAGTAGACCTGGTATTAGCAACATTAGATCTTTGAGTTAAGTACCTTCTTTGTTATAACCCACTGCACCTTTGTTCTATAGAGATGTAACTTTAATGCTTTAAGGAAATGCAGATTAAAGAAAAACACTTCAGAGGAAACAAAATTAACATTCATTAAGGAAGAGAGCCAAAAAGTGTTTAACAAGCCTCTTGGCCAGAAGATAATGTAAATCACCAGAGACCTTTTGTATACAAAATAATGTACAGAAAGAGTCTGGGGTGCGAACGCTACATAATTTTGTGTTACCCATTGAACTCCATGTTTTATCAAAAGTATAAAAGGCTTTATGAACAATAAAGGATGGGGCCAGTTTCTCGGACCAGTTTCTCGAACTAGTCTCTCGGCCTGGTTTCTTGGGACTCAGGCTCCCCCCGTGTCTTTTTCTCTCTTTCTTCTTCTCTCCCTTTCCTTCTCTCTGCTTTTTACTTTAACTTCAGGCTGAATCTCCACCAGGGGCGCGGAGGCTCGTCAGGTCTACTTACTTGCCTGGCTGGTTTAAGACCTGCCACGAAAGGGAGCTTAAGGCGAGGCACCCTTAGATATTCAAGCAGGGGCTGGTGGCCCAACGTAGATGGTGAAAATTCCTTGTCTGGAATTTTATTGGTCTTCCACGTAAACCAAGCTATTCAGCCCTTTTCCTCCAGTTAATCTTCTTACTACACTATAATTTCTTAATCTAATCTTACATTAATAAATAAAAAAGACTTTCCACGACAACGCCGTCCATCCGTCGAATTCCCTGGATCCAGCGGGGCTGGACCCCGGCAGACTGAGATATCTGGGGGACTCTTGGAATGGTGGCACGACCCTGGAGTTCCTCCGCCTTTCCTGTGGAGAGCGCCTCCTCATGAGATGCGACGGGAACACCGGGAATTCTTTCCCGAACATGCAGGGAAAGGATACCTGACCTCGAGGTGTGAGGCGGAAACGGGGCTCCTCTGGATGTGGGCGGGATTCTCGTGCTTCTTCTCGAGTGGAGTCAGGTATGTCGGGAGAACTTCTTGAGTTGCAGCAAGGGTGCGAAGGAACCTTTGGAAGTTCCAGATGTTAGGTATGGTTAGCCTCGAGACGCCTCAGAGGAAAAGGGCCTCATCTCGCCTGGAGGGGAGAACGTCCTGGATTTTCTCGAGTTGCGGCAGGTGCTCTTGACTTACTACGGGGACCTCAGGGACCCGCTCTGGTGGCCTCAGGAAAGGCCAGTCCCCATGCAAGTTGCTCGGGGGCCTCTCGAGATTCCTCTCCCGTCGATGCCGGGGCCTAAGACCCTGTGTGGAGTCGGTGCCGGAACCTGAGGTTTCCTCTCCAGTGCTGACATGGATCTTGGGGTACTTCTGGAGTCTCCCCAGGGGAGTCAGTCGTCGTCTTGTGTGGGCATGAACGTGCACTTTCCTCCCGAGCTGTAGCAGCAGTGCAACGCTTCCCTTCGCGTGGATCAAGGGATCTGTCCCTCGAGCTTTCCCTCGAGGCTTTCCCACGAGGCTTTCCCACAGGGCTGTCCCACGTGCCATCGTGGTGTGAGTCGATCCTCGGCTAGAAATGTCGAGGCAGTGCAGGGAAAACAGGTTTCCCTGAAATGGACTGAGACATCTGGGGGGACTCTGGGAATGTGGCACGACCCTGGAGTTCCTCTCGCCTTTCCTGTGGAGAGCGCCTCCTCTTGAGATGCGACAGGAACGCCCGGGAATTCTTTCCCGACCACGCAGGGAAAGGATCCCTCCTCTCTGAGCTAGGAGGCGGAAAACGGGGCTCCTCTGGATGTGGGCGGACTCTCGTTGCTTTCCTCTCGAGTGGAGACGGGATATGTGGGCAACTTCTTTGAGTTGCAGCAAAGGGTGTGAAGGACCCTTTGGAAGTTCCAGAGGTTAGGTGTGATTAGCCTCCGAGACGCCTCAGCAGGAAATGGGCCTCATCTCGGCCTGAAGGGGAAACCTCCTGGATTTTCTCGAGTTGCGGCAGGTGCTCTCGACTTACGAGGGACCTCAGGGACCCGCTCTGTGGCCTCAGGAAAGGCCAGTCCCCATGCGAGTTGCTCGGGGGCCTCTCGGATTCCTCTCCCGTCGATGCCGGGGCCTAAGACCTTGTGTGGAGTCGGTGCCGGAACCTGAGGATTCCTCTCCAGTGCTGACATGGATCTTGGGGTACTTCTGGAGTCTCCCCAGGGGAGTCAGTCCTCGTCTCGAGGGGGCATGCACGTGCGCTTTCCTCCCGAGCTGTAGCAGCAGTGTCGCGCTTCCCTTCGCGTGGATCAAGGATCTGTGGCTTTCCCTTGAGGCTTTCCCAGGCTTTCCCACGAGGCTTTCCCACAGGGCTGCCACGTGCCACCGTGGTGTGAGTCGATCCTCGGCTTGAAAGTCGAGGCAGTGCAGGGAAAACAGGTTTCCCTGGAATGGACTGAGACATCTGGGGGACTCTGGAATGGTGGCACGACCTGGAGTTCCTCTCGCCTTTTCCTGGAGAGCGCCTCCTCTTGAGATGCGACGGGAACGCCGGAATTCTTTCCCCACCACGCAGGGAAA
Organism: Capra hircus; assembly: GCF_001704415.2. Taxonomy (NCBI): domain Eukaryota; kingdom Metazoa; phylum Chordata; class Mammalia; order Artiodactyla; family Bovidae; genus Capra; species Capra hircus. The sequence goes on along the minus strand of NW_017213236.1, from coordinate 7,574 downwards.
GGATCCCTCTCGAGCTAGGAGGCGGAAACGGGCTCCTCTGGATGTGGGCGGGACTCCTGCTTCCTCTCGAGTGGAGACGGGTATGTCGGGGAACTTCTTGAGTTGCAGCAAGGGTGTGAAGGACCCTTTGGAAGTTCCAGAGGTAAGGTGTGATTAGCCTCGAGAGCCTCAGCGGAAATGGGCCTCATCTCGCCTGGAGGGGAGAACCTCCTGGATTTTCTCGAGTTGCGGCAGGTGCTCTCGACTTACGACGGGACCTCAGGGACCCGCTCTGGTGGCCTCAGGAAAGGCCAGTCCCCATGCGAGTTGCTCGGGGGCCTCTCGGGATTCCTCTCCCGTCGATGCCGGGCCTAAGACCTTGTGTGGAGTCAGTGCCGGAACCTGAGGATTCCTCTCCAGTGCTGACATGGATCTTGGGACTTCTGGAGTCTCCCCAGGGGAGTCAGTCCTCGTCTCGAGGGGGCATGCACGTGCGCTTTCCTCCCGAGCTGTAGCTGCAGTGTCACGCTTCCCTTTGCGTGGATCAAGGGATCTGTGGGGACTTTCCCATCTTCCACGAGGCTTTCCCACAGGGCTTTCCCACGTGCCACGTGGTGTGAGTCGATCCTCGGCTTGAAAGTCGAGGCAGTGCAGGGAAAACATTTCCCTGGAATGGACTGAGACATCTGGGGGACTCTGGGAATGGTGGCACGACCCGAGTTCCTCTCGCCTTTCCTGTGGAGAGCGCCTCCTCTTGAGATGCGAGGGAACGCCGGAATTCTTTCCCCACCACGCAGGGAAAGGATCCCTCCTCTCGAGCTAGAGGCGGAAACGGGGCCCTCTGGATATGGGCGGGACTCTCGGCTTCCTCTCGAGTGGAGACGGGTATGTCGGGGAACTTCTTGAGTTGCAGCAAGGGTGTGAAGGACCCTTTGGAAGTTCCAGATGTTAGATGTGATTAGCCTCGAGACGCCTCAGCGGAAATGGGCCTCATCTCGCCTGGAGGGGAGAACCTCCTGGATTTCTCGAGTTGCGGCAGGTGCTCTCGACTTAAGACGGGGACCTCAGGACCCGCTCTGGTGGCCTCAGGAAAGGCCAGTCCCCATGCGAGTTGCTCGGGGCCTCTCGGGATTCCTCTCCCGTCGATGCCGGGCCTAAGACCTTGTGTGGAGTCGGTGCCGGAACCTGAGGATTCCTCTCCAGTGCTGACATGGATCTTGGGGTACTTCTGGAGTCTCCCCAGGGAGTCAGTCCTCGTCTCGAGTGGGGCATGCACGTGCGCTTTCCTCCCGAGCTGTAGCAGCAGTGTCACGCTTCCCTCGCGTGGATCAAGGGATCTGTGGCTTTCCCTCGAGGCTTTCTTTCCACGAGGCTTTCCCACAGGGCTGTCCACGTGCCACCGTGGTGTGAGTCGATCCTCGGCTTGAAAGTCGAGGCAGTGCAGGGAAAACAGGTTTCCCTGGAATGGACTGAGACATCTGGGGGACTCTGGGAATGGTGGCGACCCTGGAGTTCCTCTCGCCTTTCCTGTGGAGAGCGCCTCCTCTTGAGATGCGACGGGAACGCGGAATTCTTTCCCGACCACGCAGGGAAAGGATCCTCCTCTCGAGCTAGAGGGGAAACGGGCCCTCTGGATATGGGCGGGACTCTCGTGCTTCCTCTCGAGTGGAGACGGGTATGTCGGGGAACTTCTTGAGTTGCAGCAAGGGTGTGAAGGACCCTTTGGAAGTTCCAGAGTTAAGTGTGATTAGCCTCAGCCTCAGCGGAAATGGGCCTCATCTCGCCTGGAGGGGAGAACCTCCTGGATTTTCTCGAGTTGCGGCAGGTGCTCTCGACTTACGACGGGGACCTCAGGGACCCGCTCTGGTGGCCTCAGGAAAGGCCAGTCCCCATGCGAGTTGCTCGGGGGCCTCTCGGGATTCCTCCCGTCGATGCCGGGCCTAAGACCTTGTGTGGAGTCGGTGCCGGAACCTGAGGATTCCTCTCCAGTGCTGACATGGATCTTGGGGGTACTTCTGGAGTCTCCCCAGGGAGTCAGTCCCGTCTCGAGTGGGGCATGCACGTGCGCTTTCCTCCCGAGCTGTAGCAGCAGTGTCACGCTTCCCTTCGCGTGGATCAAGGATCTGTGGCTTTCCCTCGAGGCTTTCCCGAGGCTTTCCCACGAGGCTTTCCCACAGGGCTGTCCACGTGCCACCGTGGTGTGAGTCGATCCTCGGCTTGAAAGTCGAGGCAGTGCAGGGAAAACAGGTTTCCCTGGAATGGACTGAGACATCTGGGGGACTCTGGGAATGGTGGCACGACCCTGGAGTTCCTCTCGCCTTTCCTGTGGAGAGCGCCTCCTCTTGAGATGCGACGGGAACGCCGGGAATTCTTTCCCGACCACGCAGGGAAAGGATCCCTCCTCTCGAGCTAGGAGGCGGAAACGGGGCCTCTGGATGTGGCGGACTCTCGTGCTTCCTCTCGAGTGGAGACGGGTATGTCAGGGAACTTCTTGAGTTGCAGCAAGGGTGTGAAGGACCCTTTGGAAGTTCCAGAGGTTAGGTGTGATTAGCCTCGACGCCTCAGCGGAAATGGGCCTCATCTCGCCTGGAGGGAGAACCTCCTGGATTTTCTCGAGTTGCGGCAGGTGCTCTCGACTTACGACGGGGACCTCAGGGACCCGCTCTGGTGGCCTCAGGAAAGGCCAGTCCCCATGCGAGTTGCTCGGGGGCCTCTCGGGATTCCTCTCCGTCGATGCCGGGGCCTAAGACCTTGTGTGGAGTCGGTGCCGGAACCTGAGGATTCCTCTCCAGTGCTGACATGGATCTTGGGTACTTCTGGAGTCTCCCCAGGGAGTCAGTCCTCGTCTCGAGTTGGGGCATGCACGTGCGCTTTCCTCCCGAGCTGAGCAGCAGTGTCACGCTTCCCTTCGCGTGGATCAAGGATCTGTGGCTTTCCCTCGAGGCTTTCCCACGAGGCTTTCCCACAGGGCTGTCCCACGTGCCACCGTGTGTGAGTCGATCCTCGGCTTGAAAGTCGAGGCAGTGCAGGGAAAAGGTTTCCCTGGAATGGACTGAGACATCTGGGGACTCTGGGAATGGTGGCACGACCCTGGAGTTCCTCTCGCCTTTCCTGTGGAGAGCGCCTCCTCTTGAGATGCGACGGGAACGCCGGAATTCTTTCCCGACCACGCAGGGAAAGGATCCCTCCTCTCGAGCTAGGAGGCGGAAACGGGGGCTCCTCTGGATGTGGCGGGACTCTCGTGCTTCCTCTCGAGTGGAGACGGGTATGTCGGGGAACTTCTTGAGTTGCAGCAAGGGTGTGAAGGACCCTTTGGAAGTTCCAGATTAGTGTGATTAGCCTCGAGACGCCTCAGCGGAAATGGGCCTCATATCGCCTGGAGGGAGAACCTCCTGGATTTTCTCGAGTTGCGGCAGGTGCTCTCGACTTACGACGGGACCTCAGGGACCCTCTGGTGGCTCAGGAAAGGCCAGTTCCCATGCGAGTTGCTCGGGGGCCTCTCGGGATTCCTCTCCCGTCGATGCCGGGCCTAAGACCTTGTGTGGAGTCAGTGCCGGAACCTGAGGATTCCTCTCCAGTGCTGACATGGATCTTGGGGGTACTTCTGGAGTCTCCCCAGGGGAGTCAGTCCTCGTCTCGAGTGGGGGCATGCACGTGCGCTTTCCTCCCGAGCTGTAGCAGCAGTGTCGCGCTTCCCTTCGCGTGGATCAAGGGATCTGTGGCTTTTCCTCGAGGCTTTCCCGAGGCTTTCCCACGAGGCTTTCCCACAGGGCTGTCCCACTGCCACCGTGGTGTGAGTCGATCCTCGGCTTGAAAGTCGAGGCAGTGCAGGGAAAAGGTTTCCCTGGAATGGACTGAGACATCTGGGACTCTGGGAATGGTGGCACGACCCTGGAGTTCCTCTCGCCTTTCCTGTGGAGAGCGCCTCCTCTTGAGATGCGACGGGAACGCCGGAATTCTTTCCCGACCACGCAAGGAAAGGATCCCTCCTCTCGAGCTAGGAGGCGGAAACGGGGCTCCTCTGGATGTAGGCGGACTCTCGTGCTTCCTCTCGAGTGGAGACGGGTATGTCGGGGAACTTCTTGAGTTGCAGCCAGGGTGTGAAGGACCCTTTGGAAGTTCCAGAGTTAGGTGTGATTCGCCTGAGACGCCTCAGCGGAAATGGGCCTCATCTCGCCTGGAGGGGAGAACCTCCTGGATTTTCTCGAGTTGCGGCAGGTGCTCTCGACTTACGACGGGGACCTCAGGGACCCGCTCTGGTGGCCTCAGGAAAGGCCAGTCCCCATGCGAGTTGCTCGGGGCCTCTCGGATTCCTCTCCCGTCGATGCCGGGCCTAAGACCTTGTGTGGAGTCGGTGCCGGAACCTGAGATTCCTCTCCAGTGCTGACATGGATCTTGGGGTACTTCTGGAGTCTCCCCAGGGGAGTCAGTCCTCGTCTCGAGGGGCATGCACGTGCGCTTTCCTCCCGAGCTGTAGCAGCAGTGTCGCTCTTCCCTTCGCGTGGATCAAGGATCTGTGGTTTCCAGGCTTTGAGGCTTTCCCACGAGGCTTTCCACAGGGCTGTCCCACGTGCCACCGTGGTGTGAGTCGATCCTAGGCTAGAAAGTCGAGGCAGTGCAGGGAAAACAGTTTTTCCTGGAATGGACTGAGACATCTGGGGGACTCTGGAATGGTGGCACGACACTGGAGTTCCTCTCGCCTTTCCTGTGGAAAGCGCCACCTCTTGAGATGCGACGGGAACGCCGGGAATTCTTTCCCGACCACGCAGCGAAAGGATGCCTCCTCTCGAGCTAGGAGGCGGAAACGGGGCCCTCTGGATGTGGCGGGACTCTCGTACTTCCTCTCGAGTGGAGACAGGTATTTCGGGGAACTTCTTGAGATACAGCAAGGGTGTGAAGGACCCTTTGGATGTTCCAGAGGTTAAGTGTGATTGCCTGGAGACGCCTCAGCGGAAATGGGCCTCATCTCGCTGGAGGGGAGAACCTCCTGGATTTTCTCGAGTTGCGGCAGGTGTCGACTTAACGACGGGGACCTCAGGGACCCGCTCTGGTGGCCTCAGGAAAGGCCAGTCCCCATGCGAGTTGCTCGGGGGCCTCCCGGGATTCCTCACCCGTCCATGCCAGGGCATAAGACCTTGTGTGGAGTCGGTGCTGGAACCTGAGGATTCCTCTCCTGTGCTGACATGGATCTTGGGGTACTTCTGGAGTCTCCCCAGGGAGTCAGTCCTCGTCTCGACTGGGGGCATGCACGTGTGATTTCCTCCCGAGCTGTAGCAGCAGTGTCATGCTTCCCTTCGCTTGGATCAAGGATCTGTGCTTTCCCTCTAGGCTTTTCTCGAGGCTTTCCCACCAGGCTAACCCACAGTGCTGTCCCACGTACCACCGTGGTGTGAGTTGATCCTCGGCTTGAAAGTCGAGGCAGTGCAGGGAAAACAGGTTTCCCTGGAATGGACTGAGACATCTGGGTCTCTGGGAATGGTCGCACGACCCTGGAGTTCCTCTACCTTTCCTGTGGAAAGCGCCTCCTCTTGAGATGCGACGGGAACGCCGGGAATTCTTTCCCGAACACGCAGGAAAGGATCCCTCCTCTCGAGCTAGGAGGCGGAAACGGGCTCCTCTGGATGTGGGCGGGACTCTCGTGCTTCCTCTCGAGTGGAGACGGGTATGTCGGGGAACTTCTTGAGTTGCAGCAAGGGTGTGAAGGACCCTTTGGAAGTTCCAGAGGTTAGGTGTGATTAGCCTCGAGACGCCTCAGCGGAAATGGGCCTCATCTCGCCTGGAGGGGAGAACCTCCTGGATTTTCTCGAGTTGCGGCAGGTGCTCTCGACTTACGATGGGGACCTCAGGGACCCGCTCTGGTGGCCTCAGGAAAGGCCAGTCCCCATGGGAGTTGCTCGGGCCTCTCGGGATTCCTCTCCCGTCGATGCCGGGGCCTAAGACCTTTGTGGGTCGGTGCCGGAACCTGAGGTTTCCTCCCCAGTGCTGACATGGATCTTGGGTACTTCTGGAGTCTCCCAGGGAGTCAGTCCTCCTCTCGAGTCGGGGCATGCACGTGCGCTTTCTCCCGAGCTGTATCAGCAGTGTCACGCTTCCCTTCGCGAGGATCAAGGGATCTGTGGCTTTCCCTCGAGGCTTTCCCACCAGGCTTTTTCCACGAGCTTTCCCACAGGGCTGTCCACATGCCACCGTGGTGTTAGTCGATCCTGGCTTGAAAGTCGAGGCAGTGCAGGGAAAACAGGTTTCCCTGGAATGGACTGAGACATCTGGGGACTCTGGGAATGGTGGCACGACCCTGGAGTTCCTCTCGCCTTTCTGTGGAGAGCGCTCCTCTTGAGATGCGAGGGGAACGCGGGAATTCTTTTCCCGAGCACGCAGGGAAAATCCCTCCTCTCGAGCTAGAGGCGGAAACGGGGCTCCTCTGGATGTGGGCGGACTCTCGTGCTTCCTCTCGAGTGGAGACGGGTATGTCGGGGAACTTCTTGAGTTGCAGCAAGGGTGTGAAGACCCTTTGGAAGTTCCAGAGTTAGTGTGATTAGCCTCGAGACGCCTCAGCGGAAATGGGCCTCATCTCGCCTGGAGGGGAGAACCTCCTGGATTTTCTCGAGTTGCGGCAGGTGCTCTCGACTTACGACGGGACCTCAGGGACCCGCTCTGGTGGCCTCAGGAAAGGCCAGTCCCCATGCGAGTTGCTCGGGGGGCTCTCGGGATTCCTCTCCCGTCGATGCCGGGCCTAAGACCTTGTGTGGAGTCGGTGCCGGAACCTGAGGATTCCTCTCCAGTGCTGACATGGATCTTGGGGTACTTCTGGAGTCTCCCCAGGGGAGTCAGTCCTCGTCTCGAGTGGGGCATGCACGTGCGCTTTCCTCCTGAGCTGTAGCAGCAGTGTCACGCTTCCCTTCGCGTGGATCAAGGGATTTGTGGCTTTCCCTCGAGGCTTTCCCACGAGGCTTTCCCACAGGGCTGTCCCACGTGCCACCGTGGTGTGAGTCGATCCTCGGCTTGAAAGTCGAGGCAGTGCAGGGAAAACAGGTTTCCCTGGAATGGACTGAGACATCTGGGGGACTCTGGGAATGGTGGCACGACCCTGGAGTTCCTCTCGCCTTTCCTGTGGAGAGCGCCTCCTCTTGAGATGCGACGGGAACACCGGGAATTCTTTCCCGAACACGCAGGGAAAGGATCCCTCCTCTCGAGCTAGGAGGCGGAAAGGGTTCCTCTGGATGTGGGCGGGACTCTCGTGCTTCCTCTCGAGTGGAGACGGGTATGTCGGGGAACTTCTTGAGTTGCAGCAACGGTGTGAAGGACCCTTTGGAAGTTCCAGAGGTTACGTGTGATTAGCCTCGAGAAGCCTCAGCGAAATGGGCTTCATCTCGCCTGGAGAGAATCTCCTGGATTTTCTCGAGTTGCGGCAGGTGCTCTCGACTTATAATGGGACCTCAGGACCCCGCTCTGTGGCCTCAGGAAAGGCCAATCCCCATGGGAGTTGCTGGGCCTCTCGGGATTCCTTCTCCGTGCGAATGCTCGAAACGGTCTAAGACACTTGTCCTGATATAGTCCAGTTTGACTTCGAACCTTGAAAGGAAATTCACATCTCCTAA
>NW_017213235.1:0-15805 GCF_001704415.2 Capra hircus | reverse complement strand
GGGAAAACAGGTTTCCTGGAATGGACTGAGACATCTGGGGGACTCTGGAATGGTGGCACGACCCTGGAGTTCCTCTTTCCTGTGGGAGAGGGCCTCCTCTTGAGATGCGACCTGAACGCCGGGAATTCTTTCCCGACCACGCAGGAAAGGATCCCTCCTCTCGAGCTAGGAGGTGGAAACGGGGCTCCTCTGGATGTGGCGGGACTCTCGTGCTTCCTCTCGAGTGGAGACGGGTATGTCGGGGAACTTCTTGAGTTGCAGCAAGGGGTGTGAAGGACCCTTTGGAAGTTCCAGAGTTTAGGTGTGATTAGCCTCGAGACGCCTCAGCGGAAAATGGGCCTCATCTCGCCTGGAGGGGAGAAACTCCTGGATTTTCTCGAGTTGCGGCAGGTGCTCTCACTTACGACGGGGACCTCAGGGACCCGCTCTGGTGGCCTCAGGAAAGGCCAGTCCCCATGCGAGTTGCTCGGGGCCTCTCCGGAATTCTCTCCCGTTCGATGCCGGGGCCTAAGATCTTGTGTGGAGTCGGTGTGGGAACCTGATGATTCCTCTCCAGTGCTGACATGGATCTTGGGTACTTCTGAGTCTCCCCAGGGGAGTCAGTCCTCGTCTCGATTGGGGGCATGCACGTGCGCTTTCCTCCCGAGCTGTAGCAGCAGTGTCACACTTCCCTTTCGCGTGATCAAGGGATCTGTGGCATTCCCTCGAGGATTTCCCAAGAGCTTTCCACGAGGCTTTCCCACAGTGCTGTCCCACGTGCCACCGTGGTGTGAGTTGATCCTCGGCTTGAAAGTCAAAACAGTGCAGGGAAAACAGGTTTCCCTGGAATGGACTGAGACATCTGGGGGACTCTGGGAATGGTGGCACGACCCTGGAGTTCCTCTCGCTTTTCCTGTGGAGAGCGCCTCCGCTTGAGATGCGACGGGAACGTCGCGAAAATCTTTCCGACCACGCAGGAAAGGATCAAACCTCTCGAGCTATGAGGCGGAAAGGTGGCTCCTCTGGATGTGGGCGGGACTTCCTGCTTCCTCTCGAGTGGTTACGGGTATGTCGGGGAACTTCTTGAGTTGCAGCAAGGGTGTGAAGGACCCTTTGGAAGTTCCAGAGGTTAGGTGTGATTGCCTCGAGACGCCTCAGCGGAAATTGGCCTCATCTCCCCTGGAGGGAGAAACCTCCTGGATTTTCTCGATTGGGGCAGGTGCTCTCGACTTACGACGGGACCTCAGGGACCCGCTCTGGTGGCCTCAGGAAAGGCCAGTCCCATGCGAGTTGCTCGGGCCTCTCGGTTTCCCCGTCGATGCTCGGGCCTAAGATCTTGTGTGGAGTCAGTTCCGGAACCTGAGGATTCCTCTCCAGTGCTGACATTGATCTTGGGGTAACTTCTGGAGTCTCCCCAGGGGAGTCAGTCCTCGTCTCGATTGGGGGCATGCACGTGCGCTTTCCTCCCGAGCTGTAGCAGCAGTGTCACGCTTCCCTTCGCGTGGATCAAGGGATCTGTGGCTTTCCCTCTAGGCTTTCCCACGAGGCTTTCCCACGAGGCTTCCCACAGGGCTGTCCCACGTGCCACCGTGGTGTGAGTCGATCCTCGGCTGAAAGTCGAGGCAGTGCAGGGAAAACAGGTTTCCCTGGAATGGACTGAGACATCTGGGGGACTCTGGGAATGGTGGCACGACCCTGGAGTTCCTCTCGCTTTCCTGTGGAGAGCCTCCTCTTGAGATGCGACGGGAACGCCGGGAATCTTTCCGACCACGCAGGGAAAGGATCCCTCCTCTCGAGCTAGGAGGCGGAAACGGGCTCCTCTGGATGTGGGCGGGACTCTCGTGCTTCCTCTCGAGTGGAGACGGGTATGTCGGGGAACTTCTTGAGTTGCAGCAAGGGTGTGAAGGACCTTTTGGAAGTTCCAGAGGTTAGGTGTGATTAGCCTCGAGACGCCTCAGCGGAAATGGCCTCATCTCGCCTGGAGGGGAGAACCTCCTGGATTTTCTCGAGTTGGGCAGGTGCTCTCGACTTACGACGGGGACCTCAGGGACCCGCTCTGGTGGCCTCAGGAAAGGCCAGTCCCCATGCGAGTTGCTCGGGGGCCTCTCGGGATTCCTCTCCGTCGATGCCGGGGCCTAAGATCTTGTGTGGAGTCAGGTGCCGGAACCTGAGGATTCCTCTCCAGTGCTGACATGGATCTTGGGGTACTTCTGGAGTCTCCCCAGGGGAGTCAGTCCTCGTCTCGAGTGGGGGCATGCACGTGCGCTTTCCTCCCGAGCTGTAGCAGCAGTGTCACGCTTCCCTTCGCGTGGATCAAGGGATCTGTGGCTTTCCCTCGAGGCTTTCCCACGAGGCCCCACAGGGCTGTCCCACGTGCCACCGTGGTGTGAGTCGATCCTCGGCTTTAAGTCGAGGCAGTGCAGGGAAAACAGGTTTCCCTGGAATGGACTGAGACATCTGGGGGACTCTGGGAATGGTGGCACGACCCTGGAGTTCCTCTCGCCTTTCCTGTGGAGAGTGCCTCCTCTTGAGATGCGACGGGATCGCCGGGAATTCTTTCCCGACAACGCAGGTAAAGGATCCCTCCTCTCGAGCTAGGAGGCGGAAACGGGGCTCCTCTGGATGTGGGCGGGAGTCTCGTGCTTCCTCTCGAGTGGAGACGGGTATGTGGGGAACTTTTTGAGTTGCAGCAAGGGTGTGAATAACCTTTTGAAAGTTCCAGAGGTTAGGTGTGATTAGCCTCGAGACAACTCAGCGGAAATGAGCCTCATGTCGCCTGGAGGCGAGAACCTCCCAGATTTTCTCGAGTTGCGGCAGGTGCTCTCGACTTAAGACGGGGACTCAGGGACCCGCTCTGGTGGCCTCAGGAAAGGCCAGTCCCCATGCGAGTTGCTCGGGGCCTCTCGGGATTCCTCTCCCGTTGATGCCAGGGCCTAAGACCTTGTGTGAAGTCGGTGCCGGAACCTGCGATTCCTCTCCAGTGCTGACATGGATCTTGGGGTACTTCTGGAGTCTCCCAGGGGAGTCAGTCCTCGTCTCGAGTGGGGCATGCACTTGCGCTCTCCCGAGCTGTAGCAACAGTGTCACGCTTCCCTTTGCGTGGATCAAGGGATCTGTGGCTTTCCCTCGAGGCTTTCCCACCAGGCTTTCCCACGAGGCTTTCCCACAGGGCTGTCCCACGTGCCACCGTGGTGTGAGTCGATCCTCGTTTTGAAAGTCGAGGCAGTGCAGGGAAAACAGGTTTCCCTGGAATGGACTGAGACATCTGGGGGACTCTGGGAATGGTGGCACGACCCTGAAGTTCCTCTCGCCTTTCCTGTGGAGAGCGCCTGCTCTTGAGATGCGATGGGTACGCCAGGAATTCTTTCCCGACTACGCAGGAAAGGATCCCTCCTCTCGAGCTAGGAGGTGGAAACGGGGCTCCTCTGGATGTGGGCGGGACTCTCGTGCTTCCTCTCGAGTGGAGACGGGTATGTCGGGAACTTCTTGAGTTGCAGCAAGGATGTGAAGGACCCTTTGGAAGTTCCAGAGTTTAGGTGTGATTAGCCTGGTGACGCCTCAGCAGAAATGGGCCTCATCTCGCCTGGAGAGGAGAACCTCTGGATTTTCTCGAGTTGCGGCAGCTTCTCTCGACTTAAGACGGGGACCTCAGGGACCCGCTCTGGTGGCCTCAGGAAGGCCAGTCCCCATGCGAGTTGCTCGGGGGCCTCTCGGAATTCCTCTCCCTTCGATGCCGGGGCCTAAGAACTTGTGTGAGTGGGTGGCGGAATCTGAGGATTCCTCTCCAGTGCTGACATGGATCTTGGGGTACTTCTGGAGTCTGCCCAGGGGAGTTAGTCCTCGTCTCGAGTGGGGCATGCACGTGCGCTTTCCTACCGAGCTGCTAGCAGCAGTTGTCACGCTTCCCTTCGCGTGGATCAAGGGATCTGTGGCTTTCCCTCGGAGGCTTTCCCACGAGGCTTTCCCCAGGAGCTTTCCCACTGGGCTGTCCCACAGTGCCACCGTGGTGTGAGTCGGATCCTCGGCTTGAAAGTCGAGGCCGGTGCGGGAAAAACAGTTTTCGCTAGAATGTGACTGAGACCTCTCGGGGACTCTGGAAATGGTGGCACTGACCCTGGAGTTCCTCTCGACCTTCCTGTGGAGAGCGGCCTCTCTTGAAGATGCACCTGGAACGCCGGGAATTCTTTCCGACCACGCAGGAAAGATCCATCCTCTCGAGCTTAGGAGGCGGAAACGGGGCTCCTCTGGATGTGGACGGGACTCTCGTGCTTCCTCTCGAGTGGAGACGGGTATGTCGGGGAACTTCTTGAGTTGCAGCAAGGGTGTGAAGGACCCTTTGGAAGTTCCAGGGTTAGGTGTGATTAGACCTCCGAGACGCCTCAGCGGAAATGGGCCTCATCTCAGCCTTGAAGGGGAGAACATCCTGGATTTTCTCGAGTTGCGGCAGGTGCTCTCGACTTACGATCGGGACCTCAGGGACCCGCTCTGGTGGCCTCAGGAAAGGCCAGTCCCCATGCGAGTTGCTCGGGGCCTCTCGGATTCCTCTCTCGGTCGATGCCAGGGCACTAAGACCTTGTGTGGAGTCGTTGCCAGGAACCTGAGGATTCCTCTCCAGTGCTGACAATGGATCTAGGGTACTTCTGGAGTCTCCCAGGGGAGTCAGTCCTCGTCTCGAGTGGGGCATGCACTTGTGCCTTTCCTCCCGAGCTGTAGCATGCAGTGTCAGCTTCCCTTCACGTGGATCAAGGGATCTGTGGCTTGCCATTTCCCCAGAGGCTTTCCTCACGAGGCCTTTCCCCATGGGCTGTCCCACGTGCCACCGTGGTGTGAGTCGATCCTCGGCTTGAAAGTCGAGCAGTGCAGGGAAAACAGGTTTCCCTGGAATGGACTGAGACATCTGGGGGACTCTGGGAATGGTGGCACGACCCTGGAGTTCCTCTCGCCTTTCCTGTGGAGAGCGCCTCCTCTTGAGATGCGAACGGGAACGCCGGGAACTCTTTCCCGACCACGCAGGGAAAGGATCCCTCCTCTCGAGCTATGAGGCTGGAAATCGGGGTCTCCTCTGGATGTGGGCGGGACTCTCGTGCTTCCTCTCGATGGAGACGGGTATGTCGGGGAACTTCTTGAGTTGCAGCAAGGGTGTGAAGGACCCTTTGGAAGTTCCAGAGGTTAGGTGTGATTAGCCTCGAGACGCCTCAGCGGAAATGGGCCTCATCTCGCCTGGAGGGGAGAACTCCTGGATTTTCTCGAGTTGCGAGCAGGTGCTCTCCACTTACGACGGGGACCTCAGGGACCCGCTCTGGTGGCCTCAGGAAAGGCCAGTCCCCATGCGAGTTGCTCGGGGGGCCTCTCCGGATTCCTCTCCCGTCGATGCCGGGCCTAAGATCTTGTGTGGAGTCGGTGTCGGAACCTGATGATTCCTCTCCAGTGCTGACATGGATCTTGGGTACTTCTGGAGTCTCCCCAGGGGAGTCAGTCCTTGTCTCGATTGGGGGCATGCACGTGCGATTTCCTCCACGAGCTGTAGCAGCAGTGTCACACTTCCCTTTCGCGTGGATCAAGGGATCTGTGGCTTTCCCTCGAGGCTTTCCCACGAGGCTTTCCCACGAGGCTTTCCCACAGGCTGTCCCACGTGCCACCGTGGTGTGAGTTGATCCTCGTCTTGAAAGTCGAGACAGTGCAGGGAAAACAGGTTTCCCTGGAATGGACTGAGACATCTGGGGGACTCTGGGAATGGTGGCACGACCCTGGAGTTCCTCTCGCCTTTCCTGTGGAGAGCGCCTCCTCTTGAGATGCGACGGGAACGCCGGCGAATTCTTTCCCGACCACGCAGGGAAAGGATCAAACCTCTCGAGCTATGAGGCGGAAACGGGGCTCCTCTGGATGTGGGCGGGACTCTTCCGTGCTTCCTCTCGAGTGGAGACGGGTATGTCGGGGAACTTCTTGAGTTGCAGCAAGGGTGTGAAGGACCCTTTGGAAGTTCCAGAGGTTAGGTGTGATTTAGCCTCGGAGACGCCTCAGCGGAAATGGCCTCATCTCGCCTTGGAGGGGAGAACCTCCTGGATTTTCTCGAGTTGCGGCAGGTGCTCTCGACTTACGACGGGCACCTCAGGGACCCGCTCTGGTGGCCTCAGGAAAGGCCAGTCCCCATGCGAGTTGCTCGGGGGCCTCTCGGGTTTCCTCCCGTCGATGCTCGGGCCTAAGACCTTGTGTGGAGTCAGTTCCGGAACCTGAGGATGCCTCTCCAGTGCTGACATTGGATCTTGGGGTATTTCTGGAGTCTCCCCAGGGGAGTCAGTCCTCGTCTCGAGTGGGGGCATGCACGTGCGCTTTCCTCCCGAGCTGTAGCAGCAGTGTCACGCTTCCCTTCGCGTGATCAAGGGATCTGTGGCTTTCCCTCGTAGGCTTTCCCACGAGGCTTTCCCACGAGGCTTTCCCACAGGGCTGTCCCACGTGCCACCGTGGTGTGAGTCGATCCTCGGCTTGAAAGTCGAGGCAGTGCAGGGAAAACAGGTTTCCCTGGAATGGACTGAGACATCTGGGGGACTCTGGGAATGGTGGCACGACCCTGGAGTTCCTCTCGCCTTTCCTGTGGAGAGCGCCTCCTCTTGAGATGCGACGGGAACGCCGGGAATTCTTTCCCGACACGCAGGGAAAGGATCCCTCTCTCGAGCTAGGAGGCGGAAACGGGGCTCCTCTGGATGTGGGCGGGACTCTCGTGCTTCCTCTCGAGTGGAGACGGGTATGTCGGGGAACTTCTTGAGTTGCAGCAAGGGTGTGAAGGACCCTTTTGGAAGTTCCAGAGTGTTAGGTGTGATTAGCCTCGAGACGCCTCAGCGGAAATGGGCCTCATCTCGCCTGGAGGCGAGAACCTCCTCAGATTTTCTCGAGTTGCGGCAGGTGCTCTCGACTTAAGACCGGGGACCTCAGGGAACCCGCTCTGGTGGCCTCAGGAAAGGCCAGTCCCCATGCGAGTTGCTCGGGGCCTCTCGGGATTCCTCTCCCGTTCGATGCCGGAGTCCTAAGACCTTGTGTGGAGTCGGTGCCGGAACCTGAGGATTCCTCTCCAGTGCTGACATGGATCTTGGGGTACTTCTGGAGTCTCCCCAGGGGAGTCAGTCCTCGTCTCGAGTGGGGCATGCACGTGCGCTTTTCCTCCCGAGCTGTAGCAGCAGTGTCACGCTTCCCTTTCGCGTGGATCAAGGGATCTGTGGCTTTCCCTCGAGGCTTTCCACGAGGCTTCCACGAGGCTTTCCCACAGGGCTGTCCCACGTGCCACCGTGGTGTGAGTCGATCCTCGGCTTGAAAGTCGAGGCAGTGCAGGGAAAACAGGTTTCCCTGGAATGGACTGAGACATCTGGGGGACTCTGGGAAATGGTGGCACGACCCTGAGTTCCTCTCGCCTTTCCTGTGGAGAGCGGCCTGCTCTTGAGATGCGACGGGAACGCCGGGAATTCTTTCCCGACCATGCAGGGAAAGGATCCCTCCTCTCGAGCTAGGAGGTGGAAACGGGGCTCCTCTGGATGTGGGCGGGACTCTCGTGCTTCCTCTCGAGTGGGAGACGGGTATGTCGGGGAACTTCTTGAGTTGCAGAAAGGAGTGTGAAGGACCCTTTGGAAGTTCCAGAGTTAGGTGTGATTAGCCTCGAGACGCCTCAGCGGAAATGGGCCTCATCTCGCCTGGAGAGGGAGAACCTCCTGGATTTTCTCGAGTTGTCGGCAGGTGCTCTCGACTTACGACGGGGACCTCAGGGACCCGCTCTGGTGGCCTCAGGAAAGGCCAGTCCCCATGCGAGTTGCTCTGGGGGCCTCTCGGGATTCCTCTCCGTCGATGCCGGGGCCTAAGAACTTGTGTGGAGTCGGTGCCGGAACCTGAGGATTCCTCTCCAGTGCTGACATGGATCTTGGGGTACTTCTGGAGTCTCCCCAGGGAGTCAGTCCTCGTCTCGAGTGGAGGGCATGCACGTGCGCTTTCCTCCCGAGCTGTAGGCAGCAGTGTCACGCTTCCCTTCGCGTGGATCAAGGGATCTGTGGCTTTCCCTCGAGGCTTTCCCACGAGGCTTTCCCACGAGGCTTTCCCACTGGGCTGTCCCACGTGCCACCGTGGTGTGAGTCGATCCTCGGCTTGAAAGTCGAGGCAGTGCAGGGGAAAACAGTTTCCCTGGAATGACTGAGACATCTGGGGGACTCTGGAATGGTGGCACGACCCTGGAGTTCCTCTCGCCTTTCCTGTGGAGAGCGGCCTCCTCTTGAGAATGCGACCTGGAACGCCGGGAATTCTTTCCTCGACCACGCAGGGAAAGGATCCCATCCTCTCGAGCTAGGAGGCGGAAACGGGGCTCCTCTGGATGTGGGCGGGACTCTCGTGCTTCCTCTCGAGTGGAGACGGGTATGTCGGGGAACTTCTTGAGTTGCAGCTAAGGGTGTGAAAGGACCCTTTGGAAGTTCCAGAGGTTAGGTGTGATTAGCCTCGAGACGACCTCAGCTGGAAATGGGCCTCATCTCGCCTGGAGGGGAGAACCTCCTGGATTTTCTCGAGTTGTCGGCAGGTGCTCTCGACTTACGACGGGGACCTCAGGGACCCGCTCTGGTGGCCTCAGGAAAGGCCAGTCCCCATGCGAGTTGCTCGGGGCCTCTCGGGATTCCTCTCCCGTCGATGCAGGGGCCTAAGACTTGTGTGGAGTCGGTGCCGGAACCTGAGGATTCCTCTCCAGTGCTGACATGGATCTTGGGGTACTTCTGGAGTCTCCCCAGGGGAGTCAGTCCTCGTCTCGAGTGGGGGCATGCACGTGCGACTTTCCTCCGAGCTGTAGCAGCAGTGTCACGCTTCCCTTCGCGTGGATCAAGGGATCTGTGGCTTTCCGCTCGAGGCTTTCCCACGAGGCTTTCCCCGAGGCTTTCCCACAGGGCTGTCCCACGTGCCACCGTGGTGTGAGTCGATCCTCGGCTTGAAAGTCGAGGCAGTGCAGGGAAAACAGGTTTCCCTGGAATGGACTGAGACATCTGGGGGACTCTGGAATGGTGGCACGACCCTGGAGTTCCTCTCGCCTTTCCTGTGGAGAGCGCCTCCTCTTGAGATGCGACGGGAACGCCGGGAATTCTTTCCCGACCACGCAGGGAAAGGATCCCTCCTCTCGAGCTAGGAGGCGGAAACGGGGCTCCTCTGGATGTGGGCGGACTCTCGTGCTTCCTCTCGAGTGGAGACGGGTATGTCGGGGAACTTCTTGAGTTGCCAGCAAGGGTGTGAAGGACCCTTTGGAAGTTCCAGAGGTTAGGTGTGATTAGCCTCGAGACGCCTCAGCGGAAATGGGCCTCATCTCGCCTGGAGGGGAGAACCTCCTGGATTTTCTCGAGTTGCGGCAGGTGCTCTCGACTTATCGACGGGACCTCAGGGACCCGCTCTGGTGGCCTCAGGAAAGGCCAGTCCCCATGCGAGTTGCTCAGGGGGCCTCTCGGGATTCCTCTCCCCGTCGATGCCGGGGTCCTAAGACCTTGTGTGGAGTCGGTGCCGGAACCTGAGGATTCCTCTCCAGTGCTGACATGGATCTTGGGGTACTTCTGGAGTCTCCCAGGGGAGTCAGTCCTCGTCTCGAGTGGGGGCATGCACGTGCGCTTTTCCTCCGAGCTGTAGCAGCAGTGTCACGCTTCCCTTCGCGTGGATCAAGGATCTGTGGCTTTCCTCGAGGCTTTCCCACGAGGCTTCCCACGAGGCTTTCCCACAGGCTGTCCACGTGCCACCGTGGTGTGAGTCGATCCTCGGCTTGAAAGTCGAGCAGTGCAGGGAAAACAGGTTTCCCTGGAATGGACTGAGACATCTGGGGGACTCTGGAATGGTGGCACGACCCTGGAGTTCCTCTCGCCTTTCCTGTGGAGAGCGCCTCCTCTTGAGATGCGACGGGAACGCCGGGAATTCTTTCCCCGAACACGCAGGGAAAGGATCCCTCCTCTCGAGCTAGGAGGCGGAAACGGGGCTCCTCTGGATGTGGGCGGACTCTCGTGCTTCCTCTCGAGTGGAGACGGGTATGTCGGGGAACTTCTTGAGTTGCAGCAAGGGTGTGAAGGACCCTTTGGAAGTTCCAGAGGTTAGGTGTGATTAGCTCGAGACGCCTCAGCGGAAATGGGCCTCATCTCGCCTGGAGGGGAGAACCTCCTGGATTTTCTCGAGTTGCGGCAGGTGCTCTCGACTTACGACGGGGACCTCAGGACCCGCTCTGGTGGCCTCAGGAAAGGCCAGTCCCCATGCGAGTTGCTCTGGGGGCCTCTCGGGATTCCTCTCCGTCGATGCTCGGGCCTAAGACCTTGTGTGGAGTCGGTGCCGGAACCTGAGGATTCCTCTCCAGTGCTGACATGGATCTTGGGGTACTTCTGGAGTCTCCCCAGGGGAGTCATCCTCGTCTCGATGGTGGGCATGCACGTGCGCTTTCCTGCCCGAGCTGTAGCAGCTGTGTCACGCTTCCCTTCGCGTGGATCAAGGGATCTGTGGCTTTCCCTGAGAGCTTTCCACTAGGCCTTTCCCACGAGGCTTTGCCACAGGGCTGTCCCACGTACCACCGTTGGTGTGAGTCGATCCTCTGCTTGAAAGTCGAGGCACGTGCAGGGAAAACAGGTTTCCCTGGAATGGACTGAGACATCTGGGGGACTCTGGGAATGGTGGCACGACCTAGAGTTCCTCGCCGCCTTGTCCTGTGGAGAATGCCTTCCTCATGAGATGCGCACGGGAACGCCGGAATTCTTTCCCGAACCACGCAGGGAAAGGATCCCTCCTCACGAGCTAGGAGGCGGAAACGGGGCTCCTCTGCATGTGGGCGGGACTCTCGTGCTTCCTCTCGAGTGGAGACGGGTATGTCGGGGAACTTCTTGAGTTGCAGCAAGGGTGTGAAGGACCCTTTGGAAGTTCCAGAGGTTAGGTGTGATTAGCCTCGGAACGCCTCAGCGAAATGGGCCTCATCTCGCCTGGAGGGGAGAACCTCCTGGATTTTCTCGAGTTGCGTCAGGTGCTCTCGACTTACGACGGGGACCTCAGGGACCCGCTCTGGTGGCCTCAGGAAAGGCCAGTCCCCATGCGAGTTGCTCTGGGGCCTCTCGGGATTCCTCTCCGGTCGATGCCGGGGCCTAAGACCTTGTGTGGAGTCGGTGCCGAACCTGAGGATTCCTCTCCAGTGCCGACGTGGATCTTGGGGTACTTCTGGAGTCTCCCCAGGGAGTCAGTCCTCGTCTCGAAGTGGGGCATGCACGTGCGCTTCCCTCCCGAGCTGTAGCAGCAGTGGCACGCTTCCCTTCGCGTTGGATCAAGGTATCTGTGGCTTTCCTCGAGGCTTTCCCACGAGGCTTTCCCACGAGGCTTTCCACGAGCCCACAGGGCTGTCCCACGTGCCACCGTGGTGTGAGTCGATCCTCGGCTTGAAAGTCGAGGCAGTGCAGGGAAAACAGGTTTCCCTGGAATGGACTGAGACATCTGGGGGACTCTGGGAATGGTTGGCACGACCCTGGAGTTTCCTCTCGCCTTTCCTGTGGAGAGCGCCCCTCTTGAGATGCGACGGGAACGCCGGAATTCTTCCCGAATACGCAGGGAGAGGATCCCTCCTCTCGAGCTAGGAGGCGGAAACGGGCTCCTTTGGATGTAGGCGGAACTCTCTGCTTCCTCTCGAGTGGAGACGCGGTATGTTGGGGAACTTCTTGAGTTGCATCAAGGGTTTGATGACCCTTTGGAAGTTCCAGAGGATTACATGGATTAGCCTCGACACGCTTCAGCGGAAAATGGGCCTCATCTCGCCTGGAGGGGAGAACCTCCTGGATTTCTCGAGTTGCGAAGGTGCTCTCGACTTACGACGGGGACCTCAGCGACCCGCTCTGGTGGCCTCAGGAAAGGATCCCCATGCGAGTTGCTCAGGGGCCTCTCGGATTCCTCTCCCGTCATGTCGGACCTAAGACCTTGTGTGGAGTCGGTGCCGGAACCTGAGGATTCCTCTCCAGTGCTGACATGACTTTGGGGTACTTCTGGGTCTCCCCAGGGAAGTCAGTCCTCGTCTCTTGGGGGCATGCACCTGCGCTTTCCTCCCAAGCTGTAGCAGCAGTGTCACGCTTCCCTTCTCGAGGATCAAGGGATCTGTGGCTTTCCCTCGAGGCTTTCCCACCAGGCTTTCCAACGAGGCTTTCCCACAGGCTGTCCCACGTGGCCACCGTTTAGTGAGTCGATCCTCGGCTTGAAAGTGAGGCAGGACAGGGAAAACAGGTTTCCCTGGAATGGACTGAGATTTCTGGGGGACTCTATTAACGGTGGCACGACCCTGGAGTTCCTCTCGCCTCTTCCTGTGGAGAGCGCCTCCTCTTCAGAATGCGACGGAACCCCGGGAATTCTTTCACTGACCACGCAGGGAAAGGATCCCTCCTCTCGAGCTATGAGGCGGAAACGAGGCTCCTCTGGATGTGGGCGGGACTCTCGTGCTTATTCTCGAGTGGAGACGGGTATGTCGGGTAACTTCTTGAGTTGCAGCAAGGGTGTGAAGGACCTTTGGAAGTTCCAGAAGTTAGGTGTGATTAGCTTCGAGACGCCTCAGGGGAAACGGGCGTCATCTCGCCTGGAGGGGTGAACCTCCTGGATTTTCTCGAGTTGCGGCAGGTGCTCTCGAGTTACGAAGAGGACCTCCGGGACCCGCTCTGGTGGCCTCAGGAAAGGCCAGTCCCCATGCGAGTTGCTCGGGGTCCTTTCGGGATTTCTCTCCCGTCGATGCCAGGTCCTAAGACCTTGAGTGGAGTTGGTGCCCCAACCGGGAGGATTCCTCTCCTGTTCTGACATGGATCTTGGGTACTTCTGGAGTCTCCCCAGCGGAGTCAGTCCTCGTATCGTGTGGGGCATGCACGTGCTCTTTCTCCCGAGCTGTAGCAGCAGTTTCCCGCTTCCCTTCGCGAGATCACGGGGTCTGTGGGTTTCCCACGAGGCTTTCCCACGAGGCTTTCCCACAGGGCTGTCCCACGTGCCACCGTGGTGTGAGTCTATCCTCGGCTTGAAAGTCGATGCAGTGCAGGGAAAACAGGTTTCCTGAATGGACTGAGACATCTGGGACTCTGGAATGGTGGCACAACCCTGGAGTTCCTCTCGCCTTTCCTGTGGAGAGCGCCTCCTCTTTAGATGCGACGGAAACGCCGGGAATTCTTTCCCGAACACGCAGTGAAAGGATCCCTCCTCAAGAGCTAGGAGGGGAAACGGGTCTCCTCTGGATGTGGCGGACTTCGTGCTTCCTCTCGAGTGGAGACGGGTATGTCGGGAACTTCTTGAGTTGCAGCAAGGTGTGAAGGACCTTTGGAAGTTCCAGAGTTTAGGTGTGATTACTCTCTAGACGCCGCAGAGAAAATGGGCCTCATCTAGACTGGAGCAGAGAACTCTTGGATTTTCTCGAGTTGCGGCAGGTGCTCTCGACATAAGACCGTGACCTCAGGGACAGTGTAGCAGTGTGTCACGCTTCCGTCGTGGGGATCAAGGATCTTTGGCTTTCCTCGAGGCTTCCCACGAGGCTTTCCCACAGGCTGTCCCACGTGCCACCATGGTGTGAGTGGATCCTCGGCTTGAAAGTCGAGCAGTGCAGGAAAACAGGTTCCTCTGAAATGGCTGAGACATCTGGGGGACTCTCGAATGTGGCACGACCCGGGTACCTCTCGCCTTTCCTATGAGAGCCATTGCTCTTGAGATGCAGGGAACGCCGAAAAAACTTTCCTGACTAGCGGATAGGATCCTTCATTTCGAGCTGCCAGGCGGAAACGGGTTCCTCTGAATGTGAGTCCCCAGGGGAGTCAGTCCTCGTCTCGAGTGGGGTCATGCACGTGCGCTTTCCTCCCGAGCTGTATCAGCAGTGTCACGCTTCCCTTCGCGAGGATCAAGTGATCTGTGCTTTCCCTCGAGGCTTTCCAAGAGGCTTTCCCACAAGGCTTTCCCACAGGGCTGTCCCACGTGCCACCGTGGTTGAGTCGATCCTACGCTTGAAAGTCGAGGCAGTGCAGGAAAACAGGTTTCCCTGGAATGGACTGAGACATCTGGTGGACTCAGGGAATGGTGGCACGACCCTGCAGTTCCTCTCGCCTTTCCTGTGGAGAGCGCCTCTTCTTGAGATGCGACGGGAACGCCGGAATTCTTTCCCGACCACGCAGGGAAAGGACCTTCCTCTCGAGCTAGGAGGGGAAACGGGGCTCCTCTGGATGTGGGCGGTACTCTCGTCGTGCTTCCTCTCGAGTGGAGACGGGTATGTCGGGGAACTTCTTGAGTTGCAGCAAGGGTGTGAAGGACCCTTGGAAGTTCCAGGTGTTAGATTGTGATTAGCCTCGTGACGCACGGCGAAATGAGCCTCATCTCGCCTGGAGGGAGAACCTCCTGGATTTCTCGAGGTACGGCAGGTGCTCTCGACTTACGACGGGGACCTCAGGGACCCGCTCTGGTGGCCTCAGGAAAGGCCAGTCCCCATGCGAGTTGCTCGGGGGCCTCTCGGGATTCCTCTCCGTCGATGCCGGGGCCTAAGACCTTGTGTGGAGTCGGTGCTGGAACCTGAGGATTCCTCTCCAGTGCTGACATGGATCTTGGGTCTTCTGGAGGCTCCCAGGGGAGTCAGTCCTCGTCTCGAGTGGGGGCATGCACGTGTGCTTTCCTCTCGAGCTGTAGCAGCAGTGTCACGCTTCCCTTCGCGTGAATCAAGGATCTGTGGCTTTCCCTCGAGGCTTTCCCACGAGGCTTTCCCACAGGGCTGTCCCAACGTGCCACCGTGGTGTGAGTCGATCCTCCGGCTGAAAAGTCCGAGCCAGTGCGGGAAAAACAGATTTCCCTGGAATGGACTGAGACATCTGGGGGACTCTGGGAATGGTGGCACGACCCTGGAGTTCCTCTCGCCTTCCTGTGGAGAGCGCCTCCTCTTGAGATGCGACGGAAACTGCCGGGATTCTTTCCCGACCACGCAGGGAAAGGATCCCTCCTCCTCGAGCTAGGAGGCGGAACCAGGGC
This sequence comes from Capra hircus, assembly GCF_001704415.2. NCBI lineage: Eukaryota > Metazoa > Chordata > Mammalia > Artiodactyla > Bovidae > Capra > Capra hircus. The sequence goes on along the minus strand of NW_017213235.1, from coordinate 844 downwards.
TCCTCTGGATGTGGGCGGACTCTCGTGCTTCCTCTCGAGTGGAGACGGGTATGTCGGGGAACTTCTTGAGTTGCAGCAAGAGGTGTGAAGGACCCTTTGGAAGTTCCCAGAGTTAGGTTGTGATTAGCCTCGAGACGCCTCAGCTGAAATGGGCCTCATCTCGCCTGGAGGGGAGAACCTCCTGGATTTTCTCGAGTTGGGCAGGTGCTCTCGACTTACGACGGGGACCTCAGGGACCCGCTCTGGTGGCCTCAGGAAAGGCCAGTCCCCATGCGAGTTGCTCGGGGGCCTCTCGGGATTCCTCTCCGTCGATGCCGGGGGCCTAAGACCTTGTGTGAGTCGGTGCCGGAACCTGAGGATTCCGCTCCAGGCTGACATGGATCTTGGGGTACTTCTGGAGTCTCCCCAGGGGAGTCAGTCCTCGTCTCGAGTGGGGGCATGCGTGTGCTTTCCTCCCGAGCTGTAGCAGCAGTGTCACGCTTCCCTTCGCGTGGATCAAGGGATCTGTGGCTTTCCCTCGAGGCTTTCCCACGAGGCTTTCCCACAGGGCTGTCCCACGTGCCACCGTGGTGTGAGTCGATCCTCGCTTGAAAGTCGAGGCAGTGCGGGGAAACAGTTTCCCTGGAATGGACTGAGACATCTGGGGACTCTGGGAATGGTGGCACGACCCTGGAGTTCCTCTTGCCTTTCCTGTGGAGAGCGCCTCCTCTTGAGATGGACGGGAACGCCCTTTTCTTCTTCCGACCACGCAGGGAAAGGATCCTCCTCTCGAGCTAGAGGCGGAAACGGGGTCCTCTGGATGGGCCGGTACTGCGCTCTCACTCTCGAGTGAGCCGATCTCTCT
>NW_017213234.1:0-15805 GCF_001704415.2 Capra hircus | reverse complement strand
CATTCCAAGGAAACCTGTTTCCCGCACTGCTCGACCTTTCAACCATGGATCGACTCACACCACGTGGCTCGTGGGAGAGCCGTGGGAAAATCGTCAGGGAAGAATCTCATGGAAAGCTCGAGAAAGCCCAGATCCCATGATCCACGCGAAGAAGCGTTAACACTGCTCTACCAGGCGCGGAGGAAACGCACGCGCTCTCACCTCGTGCATGCCCCCACGTGGACGAAGAAGGACTCCTCTGGGAGACTCCAGACATGCAGTACCCAAATTCCATTTCACTACTGGAGAGAATCCCTCAGTTCCGCATCCGACTCCACACAATGTCTTAGGCCCACGCATCACGGGAGAGTAATCACGAGACCCGAGCGAACTTCAAGTGGTGACGGCACTTTCTAGGCACCAGAGCGCAGTCCCTGATCGTCCTCGTAAGTCGAGACCACCCTGCCGCAACTCGAGAACGATCCAGAGTTCTCCCCTCCGAGCGAGAAAGAGCCCGTTTCCGCTGAGACGTTTCGAGCAAATCACACCTAACCTCTAACTTCCAAGGTCCTTCACACCCTTACTGCAACTCAAGAAGTTCCACATCCCGTCTCATTCAGGAGCGAAGCATCGACAGTCTCGCCGCACTCCAGAGGAGCCAGTGTCTGCCTCATAGCTCGAGAGAGGATCCTTTCCTGCTCTCAGCGGAGAATGAATTCCCGCGTTCCCATAGCATGTTCAAGAAGAATGCGCTCTCCACAGAAAGGCGAGCAGAACTCCTGGGTCGTCACACCATAACTCCAGAGTCCCCCACCAAGTCTCAGTCCATCCAGGGAACAACCTGTTTCTCCCTCGAATTCCTCGAACATTCAAGCCCTAGATAGACTCACATCACCGGTGTCACATGGACAGCCATGTGGAATATCCTCGTTGGAACCTTGTGGGAACAGCTCGAGGGAAAGCCACAAATCCCTTGATCCACGCAGAATAGAAGTGGTACATTCTGCTACAGTCGGCAAAATGCCTCATGCACTGCCCCCACTCGAACGAGGATGACCTCCCGTAGGAGACTCCAAGAAGTACCCAAGATCCATGTCAGCACTGGAGCAATCCCAGTCCTGGCACCGACCACACAAGTCTTAGCCCCGGCATCGACGGAGAGGGAATCCCTAGAGGCCCCGAGCAACCCGCATGGGGTGCCTTTCCTGAGCCAGCCAGAACGGTCCGTGTCGGTCCACTTCGTAAGTCGAGAGCACTCCACATCCGACTCGGAAAATCCAGGAGGTTCTCCCCTCCAGGCGAGCTGAGTCCATTTCCGCTGAGCGTCTCGGGCTAATCACACCTAACCTCTGGAACTTTCAAAAGGTCCTTCACACCCTTGCTGCAACTCAAGAAGTTCCACGACATACCCGTCTCCACTCGAGAGGAAGCAGAGAGTCCGCCCACATCCAGAGGAGCCCCGTTTCCCGCCTCCTAGATCGAGGGAAGGGATCCTTTCCCTTCGTGGACGAAAAGAATTCCCCGGCGTTCCCGTCGCATCTCAAGAGGATGCGCTCTCCACAGGAAAAGCCAACAGGAATTCCAGGTCGTGCCACCATTCCCAGAGTCCCCCAGATGTCTCCGTCCATTCCAGGGAAACCTGTTTTCCCTACACTGCCTCGACTTTCAACCCGAGGATCGACTCACACCACGGTGGAACGTGGGACAGCCGTGTGAAATCCTGGTGGGAAAGCCAAGAGGGAAAGCCACAGATCCCTTGATCCACGCGAAGGGAAGCGTGACACTGCTGCTACACCTCGGGAGGAAAGCGCACGTGAATGCCCCAACTCGTGACGAGGACTGACTCCCCTGGGGAGACTCCAGAAGTACCCCTAGATCCATGTCAGCACTGAAGAGGAATCCTCAGGTTCTGCCACCCACTCCACACAAGATCTTAGGCCCCAGCATCGTCGGGAGAGAAATCCCGAGAGGCCCCCGTGCAACTCGCATGGGGACTGGCCTTTCCTGAGGCCACCAGAGCGGGTCCCTGAGGTCCCCGGCGTAAGTCGAAAGCACCTGCCACAACTCGAGAAAATCCAGGAGGTTCTCCCCTCCAGGCGAGATGAGGCCCATTTCCGCTGAGGCGTCTCGAGGCAAATCACACCTAACCTCTGGAACTTCCAAAGGTTACTTCACACCCTTGCTGCAACACAAGAATTTCCCCTGACATTACCCGTCTCCACTCGAGAGGAAGCACGAGAGTCCCACCCACATCCAGAGGAGCCCCGTTTCCCCCCTCCTAGATCGAGAGGAGGGAACCTTCCCCTGCGTGGTCGGAAAAGAATTCCGGGCTTCCGTCGAATCTCAAGCGGAGGCGCTCTCCACAGGATAGGCGAGAGGAACTCCAGGGTCGTGCCAGCATTCCAGAGTCCCCCAGATGTCTCAGTCCATTCCAGGGAAACCTGTTTTCCCTGCACTGCCTCGACTTTCAAGCCGAGGATCGACTCACACCACGGTGGCACGTGGGACAGCTCTGTGGGAAGGCCTCGTGGGAAAGCCTCGAGGGAAAGCCACAGATCCCTTGATCAACGCGAAGGGAAGCGTGACACTGCTGCTACAGCTCGGGAGGAAAGCGCACGTGCATACCTCTTCTCGAGATGAGGACTGACTTCCCTGGGGAGACTCCAGAAGTACCACAAGATCCATGTCAGCAGTGGAGAGGAATGCTTAGGTTCCGGCACCGACTCCACACAAGATCTTAGGCCCCGGCACCGACGGAGAGGAATCCCGAGAGGCCCCCGAGCAACTCGCATGGGGACTGGCCTTTCCTGAGGCCACCAGAGCGGGTCCCTGAGGTCCCCGTCATAAGTCGAGAGCACCTGCCGCAACTCGAGAAAATCCAGGAGGTTCTCCCCTCCAGGCGAGATGAGGCCCGTTTCCGCTGAGGCGTTTCGAGGCAAATCACACCTAACCTCTGGAACTTCCAAAGGGTCCTTCACATCCTTGCTGGAACTCAAGAAGTTCCGCAACATTCCCGACTCCACTCGAGAGGAAGCACGAGAGTCCCGCCCACATCCAGAGGAGCCCCGTTTCCGCCTCCTAGCTCGAGAGGAGGGATCCTTTCCCTGCGTGTTCGGGAAAGAATTCCCGGCGTTCCTGTCGCATCTCAAGTGGAGGCGCTCTCCATAGGAAAGGCGAGAGGAACTCCAGGGTCGTGCCACATTCCCAGAGTCCCCCAGATGTCTCAGTCCATTCCAGGGAAACCTGTTTTCCCTGCACTGCCTCGACTTTCAAGCTGAGGATCGACTAACACCACGGTGGCATGTGGGACAGCCCTGTGGGAAAGCCTCCTGGGAAAGTCTCGTGGGAAAGCCTCGAGGGATAGCCCCTGATCCCTTGATCCACGCAAAGGGAAGCGTGACACTACTGCTACAGCTCGGGAGGAATGCGCACGTGCATGCCCCCACTCGAGACGAGGACTGACTCCCCTGGGGAGACTCCAGAAGTACCCCAAGATCCATGTCAGCACTGGAGAGGAATCCTCAAGTTCCGGCACTGAATCCACACAAGGTTTTGGGCCCCAGCATCGACGGGAGAGGAAACCCAAGAGGCCCCCGAGAAGCCCCCGAGCAACTCCCAAGGGGACTGGCCTTTCCTGAGGCCAGCAGAGCGGGTCCCTGTGGTCCCCATCCTAGGTCGAGAGCACCTGCCGACACTCGAGAAAATCCAGGAGGTTCCCCCATCCAGGCGAGATGAGGCCCATTTCCGCTGATGTGTCTCAAGGCTAATCACACCTAACCTCTGAAACTTCCAAAGGGTCCTTCACACCCTTACTGCAACTCAAGTAGTTTCCCGACATACCCGTCTCCATTCGAGAGGAAGCACGACAGTCCCGCCCACATCCAGAGGAGCCCAGTGTCCGCCTCATAGCTCGAGAGGATGGATCCTTTCCCTGCGTGGTCGGGAAAGAATTCCCGGGTTTCCCATAGCATGTCAAGAAGAGGCGCTCTCCACAGGAAAGGCGAGAGGAACTCCAGGGTCGTGCCACATTCCCAGAGACCCCCACATGTCTCAGTCCATTCCAGGGAAACCTGTTCTCCCTGCAATTCCTCGACTTTCAAGCCCAGGATCGACTCACACCATGGTGGCACGTGGGACAGCCATTTGGGAAATCCTCGTGGGAAAGCCTTGTGGGAAAGCCTCGAGGGAAAGCCACAGATCCCTTGATCCACGCGAATAGAAGTGTGACATTGCTGCTACAGCTCGGGACAAAAGCGCTCATGCATGCCCCCACTCGAGACGAGGACTGACTCCCCTTGGGAGACTCCAGAAGTACCCCAGGAACCATGTCAGCACTGGAGAGGAATCCTCAGGTTCCGGCACCGACTCCACACTAGGTATTAGGAGCCGGCATCGACGGGATAGGATCTCGAGAGGCCCCCGAGCAATTCGCAAGGGTACTGGCCTTTCCTGAGGCCACCAGAGCGGGTCCCTGTGGTCCACGTCGTAATTCGAGAGCACCTGCCGCAACTCGAGAACATCCAGGAGGTTCTCCCCTCCAGGCGAGATGAGGCCCATTTCCGCTGAGGCATCTCGAGGCTAATCGCATCTAACATCTGGAACTTCCAAAGTGTTCATCACACCCTTGCTGCAACTCAAGAAGTTACCCGACATACAAGTATCCACTCGAGAGGAAGCACGAGAGTCCCTCCCACATCCAGAGGAGCCCCATTTCCACCTCCTAGCCCGAGAGGAGGGATCCTTTCCCTGCGTGGTCGGGAAAGAATTCCCGGCGTTCCCAACGCATCTCAAGAGGAGGCGCTCTCCACAGGAAAGGCGAGAGGAACTCCAGGGTCGTATCACCATTCCCAGAGTCGCCCAGATGTCTCAGTGCATTCCAGGGAAACCTGTTTTCCCTGCACTGCCTCGACTTTCAAGTCGAGGATGGACTCACACCACGGTGTCACGTGGGACAGCCCCGTGGGAAAGCCTCGTGGGAAAGACTCGTAGGAAAGCCTCGTGGGAAAGCCTCGAGGGAAAGCCCCTGATCCCATGATCCACGCGAAGGGAAGCGCGACACTGCTGCTAGAGCTCGGAAGGAAAGCGCACGTGCATGCCCCCACTCGAGTAGAGGTCTGACTGCACTGGGAGACGCCAGAAGTCCCCCAAGATCCATGTCAGCACTGGAGAGGAATCCTCAGGTTCCAGCACCGACTCCACACAAGATCTTAGGCCCCGGCATCGACGGGAGAGGAATCCCGAGAGGACCCAGAGCAACTCGCATGGGGACTGGCCTTTCCTGAGGCCACCACAGCGGGTCCCTGAGGTCCCCGTCGGAAGTCGAGAGCACCTGCCGCAACTCGAGAAAATCCAGGAGGTTCTCCCCTCCAGGCGAGCTGAGTCCCATTTCCGCTGAGGCGTCTCGAGGCTAATCACACCTAACCTCTGGAACTTCAAAAGGTCCTTCACACCCTTGCTGCAACTCAAGAAGTTCCACGACATACCCGTCTCCACTCGAGAGGAACCAGGAGAGTTCCGCCCACATCCAGAGGAGCCCCGTTTCCGCCTCCTAGATCGAGGGAAGGGATTCCTTTCCCTTCGTGGACGAAAAGAATTCCCGGCGTTCCCGTCGCATCTCAAGAGGATGCGCTCTCCACAGGAAAAGCAACAGGAATTCCAGGGTCGTGCCACCATTCCCAGAGTCCCCCAGATGTCTCCGTCCATTCCAGGGAAACCTGTTTTCCCTACACTGCCTCGACTTTCAACCCGAGGATCGACTCACACCACGGTGGAACGTGGGACAGCCGTGTGAAATCCTGGTGGGAAAGCCAAGAGGGAAAGCCACAGATCCCTTGATCCACGCGAAGGGAAGCGTGACACTGCTGCTACACCTCGGGAGGAAAGCGCACGTGAATGCCCCAACTCGTGACGAGGACTGACTCCCCTGGGGAGACTCCAGAAGTACCCCTAGATCCATGTCAGCACTGAAGAGGAATCCTCAGGTTCTGCCACCCACTCCACACAAGATCTTAGGCCCCAGCATCGTCGGGAGAGAAATCCCGAGAGGCCCCCGTGCAACTCGCATGGGGACTGGCCTTTCCTGAGGCCACCAGAGTGGGTCCCTGAGGTCCCCGGCGTAAGTCGAAAGCACCTGCCACAACTCGAGAAAATCCAGGAGGTTCTCCCCTCCAGGCGAGATGAGGCCCATTTCCGCTGAGGCGTCTCGAGGCAAATCACACCTAACCTCTGGAACTTCCAAAGGTTACTTCACACCCTTGCTGCAACACAAGAATTTCCCTGACATACCCGTCTCCACTCGAGAGGAAGCACGAGAGTCCCGCCCACATCCAGAGGAGCCCCATTTCCCCCTCCTAGATCGAGAGGAGGGAACCTTCCCCTGCGTGGTCGGGAAAGAATTCCGGGCTTCCGTCGAATCTCAAGCGGAGGCGCTCTCCACAGGAAAGGTGAGAGGAACTCCAGGGTCGTGCCAGCATTCCCAGAGTCCCCCAGATGTCTCAGTCCATTCCAGGGAAACCTGTTTTCCCTGCACTGCCTCGACTTTCAAGTCGAGGATGGACTCACACCACGGTGTCACGTGGGACAGCCCCGTGGGAAAGCCTCGTGGGAAAGACTCGTAGGAAAGCCTCGTGGGAAAGCCTCGAGGGAAAGCCCCTGATCCCATGATCCACGCGAAGGGAAGCGCGACACTGCTGCTAGAGCTCGGAAGGAAAGCGCACGTGCATGCCCCCACTCGAGTAGAGGTCTGACTGCACTGGGGAGACGCCAGAAGTCCCCCAAGATCCATGTCAGCACTGGAGAGGAATCCTCAGGTTCCAGCACCGACTCCACACAAGATCTTAGGCCCCGCATCGACGGGAGAGGAATCCCGAGAGGACCCAGAGCAACTCGCATGGGGACTGGCCTTTCCTGAGGCCACCACAGCGGGTCCTTGAGGTCCCCGTCGGAAGTTGAGAGCACCTGCCGCAACTCGAGAAAATCCAGGAGGTTCTCCCCTCCAGGCGAGCTGAGTCCCATTTCCGCTGAGGCGTCTCGAGGCTAATCACACCTAACCTCTGGAACTTCAAAAGGTCCTTCACACCCTTGCTGCAACTCAAGAAGTTCCACGACATACCCGTCTCCACTCGAGAGGAACCAGGAGAGTTCCGCCCACATCCAGAGGAGCCCCGTTTCCGCCTCCTAGATCGAGGGAAGGGATTCTTTCCCTTCGTGGACGAAAAGAATTCCCGGCGTTCCCGTCGCATCTCAAGAGGATGCGCTCTCCACAGGAAAAGCAACAGGAATTCCAGGGTCGTGCCACCATTCCCAGAGTCCCCCAGATGTCTCCGTCCATTCCAGGGAAACCTGTTTTCCCTACACTGCCTCGACTTTCAACCCGAGGATCGACTCACACCACGGTGGAACGTGGGACAGCCGTGTGAAATCCTGGTGGGAAAGCCAAGAGGGAAAGCCACAGATCCCTTGATCCACGCGAAGGGAAGCGTGACACTGCTGCTACACCTCGGGAGGAAAGCGCACGTGAATGCCCCAACTCGTGACGAGGACTGACTCCCCTGGGGAGACTCCAGAAGTACCCCTAGATCCATGTCAGCACTGAAGAGGAATCCTCAGGTTCTGCCACCCACTCCACACAAGATCTTAGGCCCCAGCATCGTCGGGAGAGAAATCCCGAGAGGCCCCCGTGCAACTCGCATGGGGACTGGCCTTTCCTGAGGCCACCAGAGTGGGTCCCTGAGGTCCCCGGCGTAAGTCGAAAGCACCTGCCACAACTCGAGAAAATCCAGGAGGTTCTCCCCTCCAGGCGAGATGAGGCCCATTTCCGCTGAGGCGTCTCGAGGCAAATCACACCTAACCTCTGGAACTTCCAAAGGTTACTTCACACCCTTGCTGCAACACAAGAATTTCCCTGACATACCCGTCTCCACTCGAGAGGAAGCACGAGAGTCCCGCCCACATCCAGAGGAGCCCCATTTCCCCCTCCTAGATCGAGAGGAGGGAACCTTCCCCTGCGTGGTCGGGAAAGAATTCCGGGCTTCCGTCGAATCTCAAGCGGAGGCGCTCTCCACAGGAAAGGTGAGAGGAACTCCAGGGTCGTGCCAGCATTCCCAGAGTCCCCCAGATGTCTCAGTCCATTCCAGGGAAACCTGTTTTCCCTGCACTGCCTCGACTTTCAAGCCGAGGATCGACTCACACCACGGTGGCACGTGGGACAGCTCTGTGGGAAGGCCTCGTGGGAAAGCCTCGAGGGAAAGCCACAGATCCCTTGATCAACGCGAAGGGAAGCGTGACACTGCTGCTACAGCTCGGGAGGAAAGCGCACGTGCATACCTCTTCTCGAGATGAGGACTGACTCCCCTGGGGAGACTCCAGAAGTACCACAAGATCCATGTCAGCAGTGGAGAGGAATGCTTAGGTTCCGGCACCGACTCCACACAAGATCTTAGGCCCGGCATCGACGGAGAGGAATCCCGAGAGGCCCCCGAGCAACTCGCATGGGGACTGGCCTTTCCTGAGGCCACCAGAGCGGGTCCCTGAGGTCCCCGTCGTAAGTCGAGAGCACCTGCCGCAACTCGAGAAAATCCAGGAGGTTCTCCCCTCCAGGCGAGATGAGGCCCGTTTCCGCTGAGGCGTTTCGAGGCAAATCACACCTAACCTCTGGAACTTCCAAAGGGTCCTTCACATCCTTGCTGGAACTCAAGAAGTTCCGCAACATTCCCGACTCCACTCGAGAGGAAGCACGAGAGTCCCGCCCACATCCAGAGGAGCCCCGTTTCCGCCTCCTAGCTCGAGAGGAGGGATCCTTTCCCTGCGTGTTCGGGATAGAATTCCCGGCGTTCCTGTCGCATCTCAAGTGGAGGCGCTCTCCATAGGAAAGGCGAGAGGAACTCCAGGGTCGTGCCACATTCCCAGAGTCCCCCAGATGTCTCAGTCCATTCCAGGGAAACCTGTTTTCCCTGCACTGCCTCGACTTTCAAGCTGAGGATCGACTAACACCACGGTGGCATGTGGGACAGCCCTGTGGGAAAGCCTCCTGGGAAAGTCTCGTGGGAAAGCCTCGAGGGATAGCCCCTGATCCCTTGATCCACGCAAAGGGAAGCGTGACACTACTGCTACAGCTCGGGAGGAATGCGCACGTGCATGCCCCCACTCGAGACGAGGACTGACTCCCCTGGGGAGACTCCAGAAGTACCCCAAGATCCATGTCAGCACTGGAGAGGAATCCTCAAGTTCCGGCACTGAATCCACACAAGGTTTTGGGCCCCAGCATCGACGGGAGAGGAAACCCAAGAGGCCCCGAGAAGCCCCCGAGCAACTCCCAAGGGGACTGGCCTTTCCTGAGGCCAGCAGAGCGGGTCCCTGTGGTCCCCATCCTAGGTCGAGAGCACCTGCCGACACTCGAGAAAATCCAGGAGGTTCCCCCATCCAGGCGAGATGAGGCCCATTTCCGCTGATGTGTCTCGAGGCTAATCACACCTAACCTCTGAAACTTCCAAAGGGTCCTTCACACCCTTACTGCAACTCAAGTAGTTTCCCGACATACCCGTCTCCATTCGAGAGGAAGCACGACAGTCCCGCCCACATCCAGAGGAGCCCAGTGTCCGCCTCATAGCTCGAGAGGATGGATCCTTTCCCTGCGTGGTCGGGAAAGAATTCCTGGGTTTCCCATAGCATGTCAAGAAGAGGCGCTCTCCACAGGAAAGGCGAGAGGAACTCCAGGGTCGTGCCACATTCCCAGAGACCCCCACATGTCTCAGTCCATTCCAGGGAAACCTGTTCTCCCTGCAATTCCTCGACTTTCAAGCCCAGGATCGACTCACACCATGGTGGCACGTGGGACAGCCATTTGGGAAATCCTCGTGGGAAAGCCTTGTGGGAAAGCCTCGAGGGAAAGCCACAGATCCCTTGATCCACGCGAATAGAAGTGTGACATTGCTGCTACAGCTCGGGACAAAAGCGCTCATGCATGCCCCCACTCGAGACGAGGACTGACTCCCCTTGGGAGACTCCAGAAGTACCCCAAGATCCATGTCAGCAATGGAGAGGAATCCTCAGGTTCCGGCACCGACTCCACACAAGGTCTTAGGCCCCGGCATCGACGGGAGAGGAATCCCTAGAGGACCCCGAGCAACTCGCATGGGGAGTGGCCTTTCCTGAGGCCAGCAGAGCGGGTCCGTGTGGTCCCCGTCGTAAGTCGAGAGCACCTGCCGACACTCGAGAAAATCAAGGAGGTTCTCCCCTCCAGGCGAGATGAGGCCCGTTTCCGCTGAAGCGTTTCGAGGCAAATCACACCTAAACTCTGGAACTTCCAAAGGGTCCTTCACACCCTTGCTGCAACTCAAGAAGTTCCCCGACATACCCGTCTCCAATTGAGTGGAAGCACGAGAGTTCCGCACACATCCAAAGGAGCCCCGTTTCGGCCTCCTAGATCGAGTGGAGTGATACTTCCCCTGCGTGGTCGGGAACGAATCCTGGCGTTCACATCGCATCTCAAGAGGAGGCGCTCTCCACATGAAAGGCGAGAGGGAATCAAGGGTCGTGCCACCATTCCCAGAGTCCCCCAGATGTATCAGTCCATTCCTAGGAAACCTGTTTTCCCTGCACTGCCTGGACGTTCAAGCCGAGGATCGACTCACACCACGGTGGCATATGGGACAGCCCTGTGGGAAAGCCTCGTGGGAAAGCCTCGAGGGGAAAGCCTCAGATCCCTTGATCCACGTGAAGGGAAGCGTGACAGTACTGCTACAGCTCGGGAGGAAAGCGTACGTGCATGCCCCTCTCGAGACGCGGACTGACTCCCCTGGGGAGACTCCAGAAGTACCCCAAGATCCATGTCAGCACTGGAGAGGAAACCTCAGGTTCTGTCACCGACTCCACAAAAGGTCTTAGGCCCCAGCATCGACGGGAGAGGAAACCCGAGAGGCCCCCGAGAGGCACCCGAGCAACTCGCATGGGGACTGGCCTTTCCTGAGGCCACCAGAGGGGGTCCCTGAGGTCCCCATCGTAAGTCAAGAGCACCTGCGGCAACTGGATAAAATCCAGGAGGTTCTCCCCTCCAGGCGAGATGAGGCCCATTTCTGCTGAGGTGTCTCGAGGCTAATCACACCAAAACTCTGGAACATTCAAAGGGTCCTTCACACTCTTGCTGCAACTCAAGAAGTTCCCCGACATACCCGACTCCACTCGAGAGGAAGCACGAGAGTCCCGACCACATCCAGAGGAGCCCGTTTCCGCCTGCTAGCTCGAGAGGAGGGATCCTTTCCCTGCGTGGTCGGGAAAGAATTCCCGGCGTTCCCGTCGCATCTCAACTGGAGGCGCTCTCCACAGGAAAGGCGAGAGGATCTCCACGGTCGGGCCACATTCCCAGAGTCCCCCAGATGTGTCAGTCCATTCCAGGGAATCCTGTTTTCCCTTCACTGCCTCGACTTTCAAGCCGAGGATCGACTCACAGCACGGTGGCACGTGGGACAGCCCGTGGGAAAGCCTCGTGGGAAATCCTCGAGGGAATGCCACAGATCCCTTGTTGCACGTGAAGGGAAGCGTGACACTGCTACTACAGCTCGGAAGGAAAGCGCACGTGCATGCCTCCACTCGAGACGAGGATTGACTCCCCTGGGGAGACTCCAGAAGTACCCCAAGATCCATGTCAGCACTGGAGAGGAAACATCAGGTTTTGGCACCGACTCCACACAAGGCCTTAGGCACCAATATTGACGGGAGAGGCATCCCAAGAGGCCCCAGAGCAACTAGCATGGGGACTGGCCTTTCCTGAGGCCACCAGAGCGGGTCGCTGATGTCCCCGTCGTAAGTCGAGAGCACCTGCCGCAACTCGAGAAAATCCAGGAGGTTCTCCCCTCCAGGCGAGATGAGGCCCATTTCTGCTGAGGCGTCTCCAGGATATTCACCGAACCTCTGGAACTTCCAAAGGGTCCTTCACACCCTTGCTGCAACTCAAGAAGTTCCCCGACATACCCGTCTCCACTCGACAGGAAGCACGACAGTCCCGCCCACATCCAGAGGAGCCCCGATTCCGCCTCTTAGCTCGAGAGGAGGTATCCTTCGCCTGCGTGGTCGGGATAGAATTCCCGGTGTTCCTGTCACATCTCAAGAGGAGGCGCTCTCCACAGGAAAGGCGAGAGGAACTCCAGGGTCGTGCCACCATTCCCAGAGTCCCCTGGATGTCTCAGTCCATTCCAGGGAAACCTGTTTTCCCTGCACTGCCTCGACTTTAAGCCGAGGATCGACTCACACTACGGTGGCACGTGGGACAGCCCTGTGGGAAAGCCTCGTGGGAAACCTCCTAGGAAAGCCTCGAGGGAATGCTACAGATCCCTTGATCCACGCGTAGGGAAGAGTGACACTGCTGCTACAGCTCGGGAGGAAAGCGCACGTGCATGCCCCCACTCGAGACGAGGACTGACTCCTCTGGGGAGACTCCAGAAGTACCCCAAGATCCATATCAGCACTGGAGAGGAATCCTCAGGTTCCAGCACCAACTCCACACAAGGTCTTAGGCCCCGGCATCGAAGGGAGAGGAATCCCGAGAGGCCCCCGTGCAACTCGCATGGGGACTGGCCTTTCCTGAGGCCACCAGATCGTGTCCCTGAGGTCCCCATCGTAAGTCGAGAGCACCTGCCGCAACTCGAAAAAATCCAGGAGGTTCCCCCTCCAGGCAAGATAAGGCCCATTTCCGCTGAGGCGTCTCGAGGCTAATCACATCTAACATCTGGAACTTACAAAGGGTCCTTCTCACCCTTGCTGCAACTCAAGAAGTTCCCCGATATACCCGTCTCCACTCGAGAGGAAGCACGAGAGTCCCGCCCACATCCAGAGGAGCCCCGTTTCCGCCTCCTAGCTCGAGGGAGGGATCCTTTCCCATCGTGGTCGGGAAAGAATTCCCGGCGTTCCCGTCGCATCTGAAGAGGAGGCGCTCTCCACAGGAAAGGCGAGAGGAACTCCAGGGTCGTGCCATCATTCCCAGAGACAACCAGATATCTCAGTCCATTCCATGGAAACCTGTTTTCCCTGCACTGCCTCGACTTTCAAGCCGAGGTTCGACTCACACCACGGTGGCACTTGGGACAGCCCTGTGGGAAAGCCTCGTTCGAAAGCCTCGTGGGAAAGCCTCGAGGGAAAGCCCCTGATCCCTTTATCCACGAGAAGGGAAGTGCGACACTGCTTCTTCAGCTCGGGAGGAAAGCGCACGTGCATGCCTCCACTCGAGACGAGGACTGACTCCCCTGGGGAGACTCCAGAAGTACCACAAGATCCATGACTGCATTGGAGTAGAATCCTCAGGTTCCGGGCACCGACTCCACACAAGGTCTTAGGCCCCGGCATCGACGGCAGAGGAATCCCGAGTGGCCCCCCAGCAACTCTCATGGGGTCTGGCCTATCCTGATGCCACCAGAGCGGGTCCCTGATGCCCCGTCATAAGTCTGAGAGCACCTGCCGCAACTCGAGAAAATCCAGAAGGTTCTCCCCGCCAGGCGAGATGAGGTCCATTTCCACTGAGGGGTCTCAAGGCTAATCACACGTAACCTCTGGAACTGTCAAAGGGTCCTTCACAACCTCGGTGCAACTCAAGAAGTTCCCCGAAATAAACGTCTCCACTCGAGAGGAAGCACGAGAGTCCCGCCCACATCCACAGTAGCCCCGTTTCCGCCTCCTAGCTCGAGAGGAGGGATCCTTTCCCTGCGTGGTCGGGAAGGAATCCCCGGAGTTCCCGTCCCACCTCAAGAGGAGGCGCTCTCCACAGGAAGAGGCGAGAGGAACTCCAGGGTCGTGTCACCATTCCCAGATTCCCCCAGATGGTCTCAGTCCATTCCAGGGAAAACTTGCTTCGCCTGCACTGCCTCGACATTCAAGCCGAGGATCGAGTCACACCACGGTGGCACGTGGGACAACCCTGTGGGAAAGCCTCGTGGGAAAAGCCTCGTGGGAAAGCCTCCTTGGGAAAGCCATAGATCCCTTGAACCACGCGAAGGGAAGCGTGACACTGCTGCTACAACTCAGGAGGAAAGCGCACGTGCATGCCCCCACTACGAGACGAGGACTGACTCCCTTGGGGAGACTCCAGAAGTACCCCAAGATCCATGTCAGCACTGGAGAGGAATCCTCAGTTCCGGCACCGACTCCACACAAGATCTTAGGCCCCAGGCATAGGAAGGAGAGGAATCCTGAGAGGACCCCGAGCAACTCGCATGAGGGACTTGTCCTTTCCTGAGGCCACCAGAGCGGGTCCCTGAGGTCCCCGTTATAAGTCGAGAGCACCTGCCGCAACTCGACAAAATACAGGAGGTTCTCCCCTCCAGGCAAGATGAGGCCCTTTTCCGCTGAGGCGTCTCGAGGCTAATCACATCTAATATCTGGAACTTCCAAAGGGTCCTTCACACCCATATGCTGCAACTCAAGAAGTTCCCCGACATTACCCGTCTCCACTCGAGAGGAAGCATGAGAGTCTCGCCCACATCCAGAGGAGCCCCGTTTCCGCCTCCTAGCTTCGAGAGGAGGGATCCTTTCCCTGCGTGTCGGGAAAGAATTCCCGGCGTTCCCGTCGCATCTCAGAAGAGGCGCTCTCCACAAGAAAGGGAGAGGAACTCCAGGGTCGTGCCACCATTCCCAGAGTCCCCGCAGATGTCTCAGTCCATCCACGGAAACCTGTTTTCCCTGCACTGCCTCGACATTCAAGACCGAGGATCGACTCACACCACGGTGGCACGTGGACAGCCCTGTGGGAAAGCCCTTGGAAAGCCACGTGGGAAAGCCTCGGAGGGAAAGCCACAGATCCCTTAATCCACGCGAAGGGAAGCGGACACTGCTGCTACAGCTCGGGAGTGAAGCGCACGTGCATGCCCCACTTCGAGACGAGGACTGACTCCACCTGGGGAGACTTCCAGAAGTACCCCAAGATCCATGTCAGCAGTGGAGAGGAATCCTCAGGTTCCGCACGACTCCACACAAGATCTTAGGCCCGCATCGAGGAGAGGAATCCCGAGAGGCCCCCGAGCAACTCGCATGGGACTGGCCTTTCCTGAGCCACCAGAGGCGGTCCCTGAGGTCCCGTCGTAAGTCGAGAGCACCTGCACAACTCGAGAAAATCCAGGAGTTCTCCCTCCAGGCGAGATGAGCGCCATTTCCGCTGAGGCGTCTCGAGGTAATCACACTAACTCTGGAACTTCCAAAGGGTCCTTCACACCCTTGCTGCAACTCAAGAAGTTCCCCGACATACCCGTCTCCACTCGAGAGGAAGCAGAGTCCGCCACATCCAGAGGAGCCCGTTTCCGCCTCTAGCTCGAGAGGAGGATCCTTTCCCTGCGTGGTCGGGAAAGAATTCCGGTTCCCGTCGCATCTCAAGAGAGCGCTCTCCACAGGAAAGGCGAGAGGAACTCCAGGTCGTGCCACCATTCCCAGAGTCCCCAGATGTCTCAGTCATTCCAGGGAAAACTTTTCCCTGCACTGCCTCGACTTTCAAGCCGAGGATCGACTCACACCACGTGGCACGTGGACAGCCCTGTGGGAAAGCCTCGTGGGAAAGCCTCCGGGAAAGCCTTGGAAAGCCCCTGATCCCTTGATCCACGCGAAGGGAAGCGCGACACTGCTGCTACAGCTCGGGAGGAAAGCGCACATGCATGCCCCACTCGAGACGAGGACTGACTCCCCTGGGAGACTCCAGAAGTACCACAAGATCCATGTCAGAACTGGAGAGGAATCCTCAGGTTACAGCACTGACTCCACAGAAGGTCTTAGGCCCGGCATCGACGGACAGGAATCCCGAGAGGCCCCGAGCAACTCGCATGGGGACTGGCCTTTTCTGAGGTTCCTTGAGAGT
>NW_017213233.1:0-15805 GCF_001704415.2 Capra hircus | reverse complement strand
TAACCTCTGGAACTTCAAAGGGTCCTTCACACCCTTGCTGCAACTCAAGAAGTTCCGCGACATACCCGTCTCCACACGAGAGAAGCACCAGAGACCCGCCCAATCCAGAGGAGCCCCGTTTCCGCCTCTAGATCGAGAGGAGGGATCCTTTCCCTGCGTAGTCAGGAAAGAATTCCTGGCGTTCCTGGCGCATCTCAAGAGGAGGCGCTCTCCCCAGGAAAGGCGAGAGGAACTCCAGGGTCGTGCCACCATTCCCAGAGTCCCCCAGATGTCTCAGTCCATTTCAGGGAAACCTGATTTCCCTGCACTGCCTCGAATTTCTAGCCGAAGATCGACTCACACCACGATGGCACATGAAACAGCCCTGTGGGAAAGCCTCGTGGGAAAGCCACGAGGGAAAGCCACAGATCCCTTGATCCATGCAAAGGGAAGCGTGACACTGCTGCTAACAGCTCGGGAGGAAAGCGCACGTTCATGCCCCCACACAAGACGACGACTAACTCCCCTGGGGAGATCCAGAAGTACCCCAAGATCCATGTCCACACTGGAGAGGAATCCTCAGGTTCCGGCACCGACTCCACACAAGGTCTTAGGCCCGGCATCGGAAGGGAGAGGAATCCTGAGAGGCCCGCAAGCAACTCGCATGGCGCCTGGCCTTTCCTGAGGCCACCAGAGCGGGTCCCTGAGGTCCCCGTCGTAAGTCGAGAGCACCTGCCGCAACTAGAGAAAATCCATTAGGTTCTCCCCTCCAGGCGTGATGAGGCCCATTTCCGCTGAGGCGTCTCGACGCTAATCACACCTAACCTCTGGAACTTCCAAAGGGTCCTTCACACCCTAGCTGCAAATCAAGAGGTTCCACGAGAGACCCGTCGCCACTCCATAGGAATCAACAGGGTACCACCCACATCCAGAGGAGCCCCAATTCCCCCTCCTGGCTCAAGATGAGGGATCCTTTCCCTGATTGGCCGGGAAAAATTCCTGTTGTACCTGTCGCATCTCAAGAGGAGGCATGCTCCACAAGAAAGTTGAGAGGAACTCCAGGGTCATTCCACCATTCCAAGAGTCCCCCAGATGTCTCAGTCCTTTCCAGAGGAACTTGTTTACCCTGCACTGCCTCGACGTTCACGCGGAGGACCGACTCACACGATGGTGGCACGTGGGACAGCCTTGTGGGAAAGCCTCGTGGGAAAGCCTCGTGGGAAAGCCTCATGGGAAAGCCTCGAGGGAAAGCCACAGATCCCTTGATCCACGCGAAGGGAAGCGTGACAGTTCTGCTACAGCTCGGGAGGAAAGCGAACGTGCATGCCCTCACTCGAGACGAGGACTGACTCCCCTGGGGAGACTCCAGAAGTACCGCAAGATGCATGTCAGCACTGGAGAGGAATCCTCAGGTTCCGGAACCTACTCCACACAAGGTCTTAGGCCCCGGCGTCGAAGGGAGAGGAATCCCGAGAGGACCCCGAGCAACTCACATGGGGACTGGCCTTTCCTGAGGACACCAGAGCGGGTCCCTGAGGTCCCCGTCGTAAGTTGAAAGCACCAGCCGCAACTCGAGAAAATCCAGGAGGTTCTCCCCTCCAGGCGAGATGAGGCCCTTTTCCACTGAGGCGTCTGGAGGCTAATCATACCTAACCTCTGGAACTTCCAAAGGGTCCTTCACACACTTGCTACAACTCAAGAAGTTCCCCAACATACCTGACTCCACTCGAGAGGAAGCACGAGAGTCCCGCCCACATGCAGAGGAGCCCCGTTTCCGCCTCGTACCTCGCGGTCAGGTATCCTTTCCTTGTATGTTCCGGAAAGAATTCCCGGTGTTCCTGTCGCATCTCATGAGGAGGCGCTATCCACAGGAAAGGCGAGAGAAACTCCAGTGTCGTGACATCATTCCAAGAGTCCCCCAGATAGCTCAGTCTGCCGGTGTCCAGCCCCGCTGCACCCAGGGAATTCGACGGATGGACGGCTTGACGTGGAATGTCTTGTGTATTTATTAATGTAAGATTAGATTAAGAAATTATAGGGTAGTAAGAAGATTAACTGGAGGCAAAAGGCTGAATAGCTAGGTTTACGCGGAAGGCCAATAAAATTCCCGACAAGGAATTTTCTGGCGGACTCTGGGAATGGTGGCACGACCCTCGAGTTCATCTTGCCTTTCCTGTGGAGAGCGCCTCCTCTTGAGATGCGCCGGGAACGCCGGGAATTCTTTCCCGACCACGCAGGGAAAGGATCCCTCCTCTGGATCTATCAGGCGGAAATGGGGCTCCTCTGGATGTGGGCGGGACTCTCGTGCTTCCTCTCGAGTGGAGACGGGTATGTCGGGGATCTTCCTGAGTTGCAGCAAGGGTGTGAAGGACCCTTTGGAAGTTCCAGAGGTTAGGTGTGATTAGCCTCGAGATGCCTCAACGGAAATGGGTATCATCTCGCCTGGACGGGAGAACCTCCTGGATTCTCTCGAGTTTCGGCAGGTGCTTTCGAGTTACGACGGGGACCTCAGGGACCCGGTCTGGTGGCCTCAGGAAATGCCAGTCCCCATGCGAGATGCTCGGGGGTGTCTCCGGATATTCTCCCATCGATGACGGGGCACAAGACCATGTGTGGTGTCGGTGCCGGAACCTGAGGATACCATCTCCAGTGCTGACATGGATCTTGGGGTACTTCTAGAGTCTCCCCAGGGGAGTCAGTCCTCGTCTCGAGTGGGGGCATGCACGTGCGCTTTCCTCCCGAGCTGTAGAAGCAGTGTCACGCTTCCCTTCGCGTGGATCAAGGGATCTGTGGCTTTCCCTCGAGGCTTTCCCACAGGGCTGTCCCAGTTGCCTCCGTGGTGTGAGTCGATCCTCAGCTTGAATGTCGAGGCAGTGCAGGGAAAACAGTTTTCCCTGGATTGGACTGAGACATCTGGGGGACTCTGGGAATGGTGGCACGACCCTGGAGTTCCTCTCGCCTTTCCTGTGGAGAGCGCCTCCTCTTGAGATGAGATGGGAACGCCGGGAATTCTTTGCCGACCACGCAGGGAAAGGATCCCTCCTCTCGAGCTAGGAGGCGGAAACGGGGCTCCTCTGGATGTGGGCGGGACTCTCGTGCTTCCTCTCGAGTGGAGACGGCTATGTCGGAGAACTTCTTGAGTTGCAGCAAGGGTGTGAAGGACCCTTTGGAAGTTCCAGATGTTAGATGTGATTAGCCTCGAGACGCCTCAGCGGAAATGGGCCTCATCTAGCCTGCAGGGGAGAACCTACTGGATGTTCTCCAGTTTCGGCAGGTGCTCTCGACTTATGACGGGGCCCTCAGGGCCCCGCTCTGGTGGCCTCAGGAAAGGCCAGTCCCCTTGCGAGTTGCTCGGGGGCCTCTCGGGATTCCTCTCCCGTCGATGCCGGGGCCTAAGACCTTGTGTGGAATCGGTGCCGAAACCTGAGGATTCGTCTCCAGTGCTGACATGGATCTTGGCGTACTTCTGGAGTCTCCCCAGGGGAGTCAGTCGTCGTCTCGAGTGGGGGCATGCACGTGTGCTTTACTCCCGAGCTGTGGCAGCAGTGTCACGCTTCCCTTCTCGTGGATCAAGGGACCTGTGGCTTTCCCTCGAGGCTTTCCCACGAGGCTTTCCCAAGAGGCTTTCCCACAGGGCTGTCCCACGTGCCAACGTGGTGTGAGTCGATGCTCGGCTTGAACGTCGAGGCAGTGCAGGGAAAACAGGTTTCCCTGGAATGGACTGAGACATCTGTGGGACTCAGGTAATGGTGTCACGACCCTGGAGTTCCCCTCGTCTTTCCTGTCGAGAGCGCCTCCTCTTGAGATGCGACCGGAACGTCGGGAATTCTTTCCCGAACACGCAGGGAAAGGATCCCTCCTCTCGAGCTAAGAGGCGGAAACGGGTCTCCTCTGGATGTGAGCGGGACTCTCGTGCTTCCTCTCGAGTGGAGACGGGTATGTCGGGGAACTTCTTGAGTTGCAGCAAGGGTGTGAAGGACCCTTTGGAAGTTCCTGAAGTTAGGTGTGATTAGACTCCTGACGCCTCTGTGGAAATGGGCCTCATCTCGCCTGGAGGGGAAAACCTCCTGGATTTTCTCGAGTTGCGTCAGGTGCTCTCGACTTACGACGGGGACCTCAGGGACCCGCTCTGGTGGCCTCAGGAAAGGCCAGTCCCCATGCGAGTTGTTCGGGGGCCTCTCGGGATTCCTCTCCCGTCGATGCTGGGGCCTAAGACCTTGTGTGCATTCGGTGCCGGAACCTAAGGATTCCTCTCCAGTGCTGACATGGTTCTTGGGGAACTTCTGGAGTCTCCCCAGGGGAGCCTGTGGTCGTCTCGAGTGAGGTCATGCACGTGCGCTTTCTTCCCGAACTGTAGCAGCAGTGTCACGCTTCCCTTTGCGTGGATCAAGGGATCTGTGGCTTTCCCTCGACGTTTTCCCACAAGGCTTTCCCAAGAGGCTTTCCCAAAGGGCTCTCCCACGTGCCACCGTGGTGTGAGTCGATGCTCGGCTTGAAAGTCGAGGCAGTGCAGGGAAAACAGGTTTCCCTGGAATGGACTGAGACATCTGGGGGACTCTGGGAATGGTGGCACGACCCTGGAGTTCCTCTCGCCTTTCCTGTGGAGAGCGCCTCCTCTTGAGATGCGAGGGAAACGCCGGGAATTCTTTCCCGACCATGCAGGGAAAGGATCCCTCCTCTCGAGCTAGTAGGCTGAAACGGGGTCATCTGGATGTGAGCGGGACTCTCGTGCTTCCTCTCAAGTGAAGACGAGCATGTCGGGGAACTTCTTGAGTTGCAGCAAGGGTGTGAATGACCATTTGGAAGTTCCAGATTTTGGGTGTGATTAGCCTCGACACGCCTCAGCGGAAATGGGCCTCATTTCGCCTGGAGGGGAAAACCTCCTGAATTTTCTCGAGTTGCTTCAGGTGCTCTCGACTTACGACGGGGACCTCAGGGACCCGCTCTTATGGCCTCAGGAAATGCCAGTCCCCATGCGAGTTGCTCGGGGACTCTCGGGATTCCACTCCCGTAGATGCCGGGGCCTAAGTCCTTTGTGGAGTCGGTGCCGGAACCTGAGGATACCTCTCCAGGCCAGACATGGATCTTGGGGTACTTCTGGAGTCTCCCCAGGGGGGTCAGTGCTCGTCTCGAGGGGAGGCATGCACGTGTGCTTTCCTCCCGAGCTGTAGCAGCAGTGTCACGCTTCCCTTCTTGTGCATCAAGGCATCTGTGGCTTTCCCTCGAGGCTTTCCCACGAGGCTTTCCCACAGGGCTGTCCCACGTGCCACCTTGGTGAGAGTCGATCCTCGGCTTGAAATTCGAGGCAGTGCAGGGAAAACAGTTTTTCCTGGAATGGACTGAAATATCTGGGGGACTCTGGGAATGGTGGCACGACCCTGGAGTTCCTCTCGCCTTTCCTGTGGAGAGCCCCTTCTCTTGAGATGCGACGGGAACGCCGGAAATTCTTTCCCGACCACGAGGGAAATGATACCTTCTCTCCAGCTAGGAGGCGGAAACGGGGCTCCTCTGGATGTGGGCGGGACTCTCGTGCTTCCTCTCGAGTGGAGACGGGTATGTCGGGGAACTTCTGGAGTTGCAGCAAGGGTGTGAAGGACCCTTTGGAAGTTCCAGAGGTCAGGTGTGATAAGCCTCGAGTCGCCTCTGCGGAAATGGGCCTCATCTCGCCTGGAGGGGAGAACCTTCTGGATTTTCTCGAGTTGCTTCAGGTGCTCTCGACTTACGACAGGGACCTCAGAGACCCGCTCTGGTGGCCTCAGGAAAGACCAGTCCCCATGCGAGTTACTCAGGGCCCTCTCGGGGTTCCTCTCCCGTTGATGCCAGGGCCTAAGACCTTGTGTGGTGTCGGTGCCGGAACCTGAGGATTCCTTTGCAGTGCTGACAAGGATCTTGGGGTACTTCTCCAGTCTCCCCACGGGAGTCAGTCCTCATCTCGAGTGGGGGCATGCACGTGCGCTTTCCTCCCGAGCTGTAGCAGCAGTGTCACGCTTCCCTTCCCATGGATCAAGGTATCTGCGGCTTTCCCTCGAGGCTTTCCCACGAGTCTTTTCCACGAGGCTTTCCCACGAGACTTTCCCAAAGGACTGTCCCACGTGCCACCGTGTTGTGTGTCGATCCTAGGCTAGAAAGTTGAGGCAGTGCAGGAGAAACAGGTTTCCATGGAATGGACTGAGACATCTGGGGGCCTCTGGGAATGGGTGCACGAATCTGGAGTTCCTCTCGCCTTTCCTGTGGAGAGCGCCTCCTCTTGAGATGAGACGGGAACTCCGGGAATACTTGACAGACCACTCAGTGAAAGGATCCCTCCTCTCGAGCTAGGAGGCAGTAACGGGGCTCCTCTGGATGGGGCGGGACTCTCGGGCTTCCTCTCGAGTGGAGACGGGTATGTGGGGGAGCTTCTTGAGTTGCAGCAAGGGCGTGAAGGACCCTTTGTAAGTTCCATAGGTTAGGTGTGATTAGCCTCGAGACGCCTCAGCGGTAATGGGCCTCATCTCGCCTGGAGGGTAGAACCTCCTGGATTTTCTCGAGTTGCGGCAGGTGCCCTCGACTTACGACGGGGACCTCAGGGACCCGCTCTGGTGCCCTCAGGAAAGGCCAGGCCCCATGCAAGTTGCTCGGGGGCCTCTCGGGATTCCTCTCCCGTCTATGCCGGGGCCTAAGACCTTGTGTGGAGACGGTGCCAGAACCTGAGGATTCCTCTCCGGTGCTGACATGGATCTTGGGGTACTTCTGAGGTCTCCCCGGGGGAGTCAGTCCTCGTCTAGAGGGGAGGCATGCACGTGGGCTTTCCTCCCGAGCTGTAGCAGCAATGTCACGCTTTCCTTCACTTGGATCAAGGGATCTGTGGCTTTCCCTCGAGGCTTTCACACGAGGCTTTCCCAAGAAGCTTTCCCACAGGGCTGTCCCACGTGCCACCGTGGTGTGAGTCGATCCTCGGCTAGAAAGTCGAGGCAGTGCAGGGAAACAGGTTTCCCTGGAATGGACTGAGACATCTGGGGGACTCTGCGAATGGTGGCACGACACTGGAGTTCCTCTCGCCTTTCCTGTGGAGAGCGCCTCCTCTTGAATTGCGACGGGAACTCGGTGAATTCTTTCCAGACAACGCACGGAAAGGATCCCACCTCTGGAGCTAAGAGGCAGAAATGGGGCTCCTCTGGATGTGGGTGGGACTCTCGTGCTTCCTCTCGAGTGCAGACGGGTATGTCGGAGAACTTCTTGAGTTGCAGCAAGGGTGTGAAGGACCCTTTGGAAGTTCCAGAGGTTAGGTGTGATTAGCCTCAAGACGCCTCAGCGGAGATGGGCCTCATCTTGCCTGGAGGGGAGAACCTCCTGGATTTTCTCGAGTTGCGGCAGGTGCTCTCGACTTATGACGGGGACCTCAGGGACCCGCTCTGGTGGACTCAGTAAAGACCAGTCCACATGCACTTTGCTCAGGGGCCTCTCGGGATTCCTCTCCCGTCGATGCCGGGGCCTACGACCTTGTGTGAATTCGGTGCCGGAACTTGAGGATTCCTCTCCAGTGCTGACATGGATCTTGGGGTACTTCTGGAGTCTCCCCAGGGGAGTCAGTCGTAGTCTCGAGTGGGGGCATGAACGTGCGATTTCCTCCAGAGCTGTAGCAGCAGTGTCATGCTTCCCTTCGCGTGGATCAAGGGATCTGTGGCTTTCCCTAGAGACTTTCCCATGAGGCTTTCCCACGGGGCTTTCCCACGAGGCTTTCCTACAGGGCTGTCCCACGTGCCACCGTGGTGTGAGTCGATCCTCGGCTAGAAAGTCGAGGCAGTGCAGGGAAACAGGTTTTCCTGGAATGGACTGAGACATCTGGGGGACTCTGCGAATGGTGGCACGACCCTTGAGTTCCTCTCGCCTTTCCTGTGGAGAGCGCCTCATCTTGAGATGCGACGGGAACGCCGGGAATTCATTACCAACCACACAGGGAAAGGATCCCTCCTCTCGAGCTACGAGGCGGACACGGGGCTCCTCTGGATGTGAGCGGAGCTCTTGTGCTTCCTCTCGAGTAGAGACGGGTATGTCATGGAAATTCTTGAGTTGCAGCAAGGGTGTGAAGGACCTTTGGATGTTCCAGAGGTTATGTGTGATTAGCCTCGACACGCCTCAGCGAAATGGGCCTCATCTCGCCTGGAGGGCAGAACCTCCTGGATTTTCTCGAGTTGCGGCAGGTGCTCTCGACTTACAACAGGGACCTCAGGGACCCGCTCTGGTGGCCTCAGGAAAGGCCAGTCCCCATGCGATTTGCTCGGGGGCTGCTCGGGATTCCTCTCCCATTGATGCCGGGCCCTAAGACCTTGTGTGGATTCGGTGTCGGAAACTGAGAATTCCTCTGAAGTGCTGACATCGCTCTTGGGGTACTTCTGAAGTCTCCCCAGGGAAGTGAGTCCTCGTCTCCAGTCGGGGTAAGCACGTGCGCTTTCCTCCCGAGCTGTAGCTGCAGTGTCACGCTTCCCTTCCCGTGGATCATAGGATCTGTGGCTTTCCCTCGAGGCTTTCCCATGAGGCTTTCCCACGACGCTTTCCCACCAGGCTTTCCAACGAGGCTTTCCCCCAGTGATGTCCCACGTGCCACCGCGGTGTCAGTCGATCCTCGGTTTGAAAGTCGAGGCAGTGCCGGGGAAACAGGCTTCCCTGGAATGGACTGAGACATCTGGGGGTCTCTGGGAATGGTGACACGACCCTGGAGTTACTCTCGCCTTTCCTGTGGAGAGCGCCCCCTCTTGATATGTGACGGGAACGCCGGGAATTCTTTTCCGAACACGCAGGGAAAGGATCCCTCCTGTCGAGCTAGGAGGCAGAAACAGGGCTCCTCTGGATGTGGGCGGGACTCTCGTGCTTCCTCTCGAGTGGAGACGGGTATGTCAGGGAACTTCTTGAGTTGCAGCCAGGGTGTGAAGGGCCCTTTGGAAGGTCCAGAGGTTAGGTGTGATTAGCCTCGAGTCGCCTCTGCGGAAATGGGGCTCATCTCGTCTGGAGGGAAGAACCTCCTGGATTTTCTTGAGTTGTGGCAGGTTCTCTCGACTTATGACGGGGACCTCAGGGACTCGCTCTGGTGGCCTCAGGAAGGCCAGTCCCCATGCGAGTGGCTCGGGGGCCTCTCGGGATTTCACTCCCATCGATGCCGGGGCCTAAGGCCTTATGTGGAGTCGGTGCAGGAACCTGAGGTTTCCTCTCCTTGCTGACATGGATCTTGGGTACTTCTGGAGTCTCCCCAGGGGAGTCAGTCCTCGTCTCGAGTGGGCGCATGCACATGCGCTTACCTCCCAAGCTGTAGCTGCAGTATCTCGCTTCCCTTCTTGTGGAGTAAGGGATCTGTGGCTTTCCCTCGAGTCTTTCCCACGAGGCTTTTCCACGAGGCTTTCCCAAAGGGCTGTCCCACATGCCACCGTTGTTTGAGTCGATCCTCGGCTTGAGAGCCAAGGCAATGCAGGGAAAACAGGTTTCCGTGAAATGGACTGAGACATGTGAGGGACTCTGGGAATGGTGGCACCACCCTGGAGTTCCTCTCGCCTTTCCTGTGGAGAGCGATTCCTCTTGAGACTTATGGGAACGCCGGGAATTCTTTCCCGACAACGCAGGGAAAGGATCCCTCCTCTCGAGCTAGGAGACAGAAACGGGGCTCCTCTGGATGTGGGCAGGCCTCTCGTGCTTCCTCTCGAGTGGAGACAGGTATGTCAGGGAACTTCTTGAGTTGCAGCAAGGACGTGAAGGACCCTTTGGAAGTTTCAGAGGTTAAGTGTGATTAGGCTCGAGACGTCTCAGCGGAAATGGGCCTCATCTCGCCTGGAGGGGAGAACCTTCTGGATTTTCTCGAGTTGCGGCAGGTGCTCTCGACTTACGACGGGGACCTCAGGGACCCGCTCTTGTGGCCTCAGGAAAGGCCAGTCCCCATGCGTGTTGCTCGGGGGCCTCTCGGGATTCCTCTCCCGTCGATGCCCGGGCCTAAGACCTTGTGTGGAGTCAGTGCCGGAACCTGAGGATTCCGCTCCAGTGCTGACATGGATCTTGGGGTACTAATGGAGTCTCCCTAGTGGAGGCAGTCCTCGTCTCGAGTGGGGGCATGCACAGGCGATTTCCTCCCGAGCTGAAGCAGCAGTGTCACGCTTCCCTTCGCGTGGATCAAGGGATCTGTGTCTTTCCCTCGAGGCTTTCCCACGAGGCTTTCCCACGAGGCCTTCCCACAGGGCTGTGCCACGTGCCACCGTGGTGTGAGTCGATCCTCGGCTTGAAAGTCGAGGCAGTGCAGGGAAAACAGGTTTCCCTGGAATGGAATGAGACATCCGGGGGACTCTGGGAATGGTGGCACGACCCTGCAGTTCCTCTCCCCTTTCCTTTGGAGAGCGCCTCCTCTTGAGATGCGATGGGAATGCCGGGAATTCTTTCCCGACCAAGTAGGGAAAGGATCCCTCATCTCGAGCTGCGAGCCGGAAACGGAGCTCCTCTGGATGTGGCCGGGACCCTCGTGCTTCCTCTTGAGTGGAGACGGGTATGTCGGGGAACTTCTTGAGTTGCAGCATGACTGTGAAAGACTCTTTAGAAGTTCCAGAGGTCACGTGTGATTAGCCTCGAGACACATCAGTGGAAACGGGCCTCATCTCACCTGCAGGGGAGAACCTCCTGGATTTTACCGAGTTGCGGCAGGTGCTCTCGACTTACGACGGGGACCTCATGGACCCGCTCTGGTTACCTCAGGAAAGGCCAGTCCCCCTGTGAGTTGCTAGAGGTCCTGTCGCTATTCCTCTCCCGTCGATGCCAGGGCCTAAGACCTTGTGTGGAGTCGGGGCCGGAACCTGAGGATTCCTCTCCAGGGCTGACATGCATCTTGGGGTATTTCTGGAGTCTCCACAGGGGAGTCAGTTCTCGTCTCGAGTAGCGGCATGCACGTGCGCTTTCCTCCCGTGCTGTAGCAGCAGTGTCACGCTTCCCGTCGCGTGGATTAAGGGATCTGTGGCTTTCCCTCGAGGCTTTCCCACGAGGCTTTCCCACAGGGTTGTCACACGTGCCACCAGGTGTGAGTCGATCCTCAGCGTGAAAGTCGAAGCAGTGCAGGGAAAACAGGATCCTCTGGAATGGACTGAGACATCTGGGGGACTCTTGGAATGGTGGCACGACCCATGAGTTCCTCTTGCCTTTCCTGTGCAGCGCGCCTCCTCTTGAGATGCGTCGAAACGTCGGGAATTCTTTCCCGAGGAAGCAGGGAAGGATCCCTTATCTCGAGCTTGGAGGAGGAAACGGAGCTCCTCTGGCAGTTGCCGGACCCTCGTGCTTCCTCTGGAGTGGAGACGGGTATGTCGGGGAACTTTTTGAGTTTTAACAAGGGTGTTTAGGACACTTTGGAAGTTCCAGAATTTAGTTGTGATTACTCTCGAGACCGCGCAGAGAAAATGGGCCTCATCTCGACTGGAGCAGAGAACCTCCTGGATTTTCTCGAGTTGCGGCAGGTACTCTCCACATACGAACGTGACCTCAGGGACAGTGTAGCAGATGTGTCACGCTTCCCGTCGAGGGGATCAAGGGATCTGTGGCTTTCCCTCGAGGCTTTCTCACAGGGCTGTCCCACATGCCACCATGGTGTGAGTGGATCCTCGGCGTGAAAGTCGAGGCAGTGCTGGGAAAACGGGTTCCTCTGAAATGGACTGAGACATCTGGGGGACTCTTGAAATGGTGGCACGACCCTGGAGTTCCTCTTGCCTTTCCTTTTGAGAACCCTTGCTCTTGAGATGCCATGGGAACGCCGAAAAATCTTTCCTGACTAAGCAGGATAGGATCCTTCATCTCGGAAACGGGGTTCCTCTGAATGTGGGCGGGACCCTCGTGCTTCCTCTCGTGTGGAGACGGGTATGTCGGGGAACTTCTTGAGTTGCAGCAAGGACCCTTTTTAATTTCCAGAGGTTAGGTGTGATGAACCTCCAGACACCTCAGAGGAAATGGGCCTCATCCCGCCTGGAGGGGAGAACCTCCTGGATTTTACCCAGTTGCGGCAGGTGCTCTCGAGTTATGACGGGTCCTCAGGGACCCGCTCTGGTGGCCTCAGGAAAGGCCAGTCCCCATGCGAGTTACCAGGGGGCCTTTAGGGATTCCTCTCCCATCGATGCCGGTGCCTAAGACCTTGTGTGGAGTCGGGGCCAGACCCTGAGGATGCCTCTCCAGTGCTGACATGAATCTTTCCGTACTTCTGGAGTCTCAACAGGGGAGTCAGTCCTCATCTCGTGTGGGGGCATGCACCTGCCATTTCCTCACGACCTGCAGCAGCAGTGTCACGCTTGCCGACGTGTGGTCAAGGGATCTGTCGCTTTCCATTGAGGCTTTCCCACGAGGCTTTCCAACAGGGCTGTCCCACGTGCCACGGTGGTGTGAGTCGATCCTCGGCGTGAACGTCGAGGCAGTGCAGGGAAAACAGTTTCTTCTGGAATGGACTTAGACATCTGGGGGACTCTTGGAATGCTGGCAAGGCCCTGGAGTTCCTCTCGTCTTTCCTGTGGAGAGCGCCTCCTCTTGAGAATGCGACGGGAAGGCCGGGAATTCTTTCCCGACGACGAAGGGAAAGGATCCCTCTTCTCGAGCTATGAGGCGGAAACGGGGGCTCCGCTGGATATGGGCGGGAACCTCGTCCTTCCCTCGAGTGGATATGGGTATGTCGGAGAACTTCTTGACTTGCAGCAAGGGTGTGAAGGACCCTTTGGAATGTTCCAGAGGTTAGGTGTGATTAGCCTCGAGACGCCTCAGCGGAAATGGGCCTCATCTCGCCTGGAGGGGAGAACCTCCTGGATTTTCTCGAGTTGCGGCAGGTGCTCTCGAGTTACGACGGAGACCTCAGGGACCCGCTCTGGTGACCTCAGGAAAGGCCAGTCCCCATGCGAGGTGCTAGGGGACCTCTCAGGATTCCTCTCCGGTCGATGCCGGGGCCTAAGACCTTGTGTGGAGTCGGGACCGGAACCTGAGGATTCCTCTCCAGTGCTGACATGGATCTTGGCGTACTTCTGGAGTCTCCCAAGCTTGCGTCAGTCCTCGGCTCGAGTGGGGTCATGCACGTGCGCTTTCCTCCGAGCGGTAGCAGCAGTGTCACGCCTCCCTTCTCGTGGATCAAGGAATCTGTGGCTTTCCCTGGAGTCTTTCCCATGAGGCTTTCCCACAAGGCTATTCCACTTGCCACCATGGTGTGAGTCGATCCTCGGCGTGAAAGTCGAACCAGTGCAGGGAAAACAGGAACCTCCTTCCCCACAGTAGGGGATACACTGTCCCCTTGGGCGGGTATCTCCAGGGCACTCGCGCTGGGGGGTTGCCCGCGGAGGTGCGGGCCTCAGGCTCCACGTGAGAAAAGCCCCAAATGGCATTAGCTGCCAGTCCAGACGCTGGCCCCTCAGGTCTCTGGCCGGAGCCTTGGGCTCCAGGCAACTCAAAGCCCTCGGGGGTGGCACTCTGGGACTGCTGTAGGGAAAGGATGCCAAGAGCCCACGGAGGAGTTGGGGAGGGGGCATGGGGGAAACGGAGGCGAGGACAGCGAGGGATCTAGGTGGAGGCGCTGGAGAGAGCGTCTGGTGTCCCGGAATGCCTCGGAGGAGCCAGCGGGGGACAGTCGAGGACCAGGGACCTGTGGAATGTGAAAAGGCGGGAAATCTCAGAGCAAGGCAGGCTGGGAAAGGGGGCGTTGGTGGCCAATTCAAAGGGACCTAGGGGCGTTTCCTGGGCAGGTGAGTTCCCTTGGCACTGCTGAGGGCCCTGATTGATCCACTCGGGGTTGAACCCACCCCCCGCTGCGAGGGAGGGCCACAAACCAAAGCCCCCGAACTGCCCGCCCACCCCGACGGGGATCTTGGCGGTCCAGGGCACAGCCGTGCCCAGGAAAAAGCCCACTCGCTCCACGGGACTCCGTCCAGGGTCTCTGCTTGGAAAGAGGCCAGGGGCGGCCCCCTCCATCTACCCACCCAAACCCTATTGACGTCAATGGTGGCGGAGACGCCTCCCGTTCTCCAGAGTCCTGAGCTGCTGGGTCCCCGCCCACTCGGCCAGCAGTCTGCAGCGTGCCCGTGTGCCTCTCCCACCATGGCTTCGTCCGGCTCCTACAGCACCTCAAGCGGTACGTTTGCCCTCGGTCCCTGTGGTAGGATCACATCTCAGGGGATTTGCGGGTGGCCTGGGCAAGGGCTCTCGGCTAATGTGTTGACCCCCCTCCACCCGAGAACGGCTGGGACCCATCGGCCAGGCCCGGGGTTCCGAGGCGTCAGGTGTGCCCAAATTCGGAGGGCGTGGCATCGTTCGTTCATCTTGCTCCTTTGGAACACACATGGCTTCTCCGTTCTCTTTTCTGGGAAGACAGTGTTGTTTCAGGGGGCGTGCTGCGGGGGGCGGGGGACGGGGTTGGGGGGTGGTGGGAGCAGGTGCTTTGCTGGGATGAGGCCCTTTATCCTCACATCTTCATGTGGGAATGGGAGTCGGGGAGCTCTGTGGCCTTGCTGCCTTCAGTGGCTTCCTCTGCACAGGGCCTAGTGGCTTCTGCCTTTTGTCAGGCGTTACGGGGTTTGGGCGTCGCTTTGGTGGCCTTGGCCTTTGCCTTGGCCTGGGCCTTGGCCTTGCCCTTGGCGTTGCCGTTGCCCTTGCCTTGGTCTTGGGCTTGGCCTTGCCCTGCCCTTGAACTTGAACTTGACCTTTGACTTGACCTTGAACTTGAACTTGACTTGACCTTGAACTTGAACTTGACCTTGACTTGACCTTGACCTTTTGACCTTGACTTCAACTTGAACTTGACCTTGAACTTGAACTTGAACTTCAACTTCAACTTCAACTTGACTTGAACTTGACTTGAACTTGAACTTGAACTTGAACTTGACTTTGAACTTGAACTTGAACTTTTGACTTGACTTGAACTTGAACTTGAACTTGAACTTGAACTTGAAACTTGAACTTTTGAACTTGACCTTGACCTTGAACTTGAACTTGAACTTGAACTTGACTTGAACTTGAAGCTTGAACTTGAAACTTGAACTTGAACTTGAACTTTTGAACTTGCTTTTGAACTTGAACTTTGAACTTGAACTTGACGCTTGAAACTTGAGAACTTGAACTTGACTTGAACTTGAACTTGACCTTGAACTTGAACTTGACTTGAACTTGAACTTGAACTTGACCTTGAACTTGAAACTTGAACTTGAGAACTTGAAGCTTTTGAACTTGAACTTGACTTGACCTTGAACTTGAACTTTTTGAACTTGAACTTGACTTGAACTTGAACTTGAACTTGAACTTGAACTTGAACTTGATTTGACCCTTGAACCTTGACCTTGACCTTGGACCTTGAACTTTGAACTTGACCTTGACTTGAACTTGATCTTGAGGAGCTTGAACTTTGAGAACTTGACCTTGAGAGATTGTTGTTGAACTTGAACTTGAACTTGGACCTTGGACCTTGACCTGACCAACGGGAGACCTCGAGATTTGCTCAGAGCACCGGAGGTCCAGAAGCAGGGGCCCTGTATTCTCCCCTTCCTTTGTGATCATTGCAAAGACATTCCTAGCTGATAGCGGGAGTGCCCCTGAAGAAGCAAGCAGTGGGAGTGTGTTTGACACGACTGTGTGCCTTCCTGGCCTCAGCTCCACAAGGGGGCCTTCGCTTTCCTCTCGAAGAAAGGCCCCATGTCCCCTTGGGGAGGGTGTCCCATGCCTCTTTTCTCCTCACCGGCCACAGGGTGGGCCAAGCTCCGCTCTGTCAGAGGTAAGCAAAAACAGCAATTGAGTGCGATGATTTCAAGCTTTGCTAGGCTGCACCCTATTCAGGGCCCACTTTAGCTGAAACAGGTGCTCTGTGGCCCCTGAGTTG
>NW_017213232.1:0-15807 GCF_001704415.2 Capra hircus | reverse complement strand
GGAAATGGCCTCATCTCGCCTGGAGGGGAGAACCTCCTGGATTTTCTCGAGTTGCGGCAGGTGCTCTCGACTTATAACGGGACTTCAGGGACCCGCTCTGGTGGCCTCAGGAAAGACCAGTCCCCATGCGAGTTGCTCGGCGGCTCTCGGGATTCATCTCCGTCGATGCCGGCCTAAGATCTTGTGTGGAGCCGGTTCCGGAATCTGAGGATTCCTCTCCAGTGCTGACGTGGATCTGGGGGTACTTCTGGAGTCTCCCCAGGGGAGTCAGTCCTCGTCTCGATTGGGGGCATTCACGTGCGCTTTCCTCCCGAGCTGTAGCAGCAGTGTCACTCTTCCCTTCTCGTGGATCAAGGGATCTGTGGCTTTCCCTCGAGGCTTTCCCACGAGACTTTCCCACTAGGCTTTCCCACAGGGCTGTCCCACGTGCCACCGTGGTGTGAGTCGATCCTCGCTTGAAAGTCGAGGCAGTGCAGGGAAAACAGTTTTCCCTGGAATGGACGGAGACATCTGGGAGATTCTGGTAATGGTGGCACGACCTTGGAGTTCCTCTCACCTTTCCTGTGGAGAGCGCCTCCTCTTGAGATGCGTCGGAAACGCCGGGAATTCTCTCCCGAGCACGCAGGGAAAGGATCCCTCCGTCGAGCTAGAGGCGGAAACGGGCTCCTCTGGATGTGGCGGGACTCTCGTGCTTCCTCTCGAGTGGAGACGGGTATGTCGGGAACTTCTTGAGTTGCAGCAAGGGTGTGAAGGACCCTTTGGAAGTTCCAGAGGTTAGGTGTGAATAGCCTCGAGACGCCTCAGCGGAAATGGGCCTAATCTCGCCTGGAGGGGAGAACCTCCTGGATTTTCTCGAGTTGCGGCAGATGCTCTCGACTTACGACAGTGACCTCAGGGACCCGCTCTGGTGGCCTCAGGAAAGGCCGGTCCCCATGCGAGTTGCTCGGGGCCTCTCGGGTTTCCTCTCCCTTTGATGCCAGGCCTAAGACCTTGTGTGAAGTCGGTACCGGAACCTGAGGATTCCTCTCCAGTGCCGACATGGATCTTCGGGGACTTCTGGAGTCTCCCCAGGGGCGTCAGTCCTCGTCTCGAGTGGGGGCATGCAAGTTCGCTTTCCTCCCGAGCTGTAGCAGGAGGGTCACTCTTCCCTTCTCGTGGATCAAGGGATCTGTCGCTTTCGCTTGAGGCTTTCCCACGAGGCTTTCCCACAGGGCTGTCCCGCGTGACACCGTGGTGTGAGTCGATCCTCGGCTTGAAAGTCGAGGCAGTGCAGGGAAAACAGGTTTCCCTGGAATGTACTGAGACATCTGGGGGACTCTGGGAATGTGGCACGACCCTGGAGTTCCTCTCGCCTTTCCTGTGGAGAGCGCCTCCTCTTGAGATGCGACGGGAACGCCGTGAAATCTTTCCCGACCACGCAGGGAAAGGATCCCTCCTCTCGAGCTAGTAGCAGAAACGGGCACCTCTGGATGTGGGCGGACTCTCGTGCTTCCTCTCGAGTGCGGACGGTATGCCGGGGAACTTCTTGAGTTGCAGCCAGGGTGTGAAGCACCGTTTGGAAGTTCCAGAGATTAGGTGTGATTAGCCTCGAGACGCCTCAGCAGAAATGGGACTCATCTCGCCTGGAGGGGAGAAACTCCTGGATTTTCTCGAGATAGGGCAGTTGCTCTCGACTTACGACGGAGACCTCAAGGACCCGCTCTGGGGGCCTCAGGAAAGGCCAGTCCCCATGCGAGTTGCTCGGGGCCTCTCGGGATTCCTCTCCCGTCGATGCCGGGGCCTAAGACCTTGTGTGGAGTCGGTGCCGGAACCAGAGGTTTCCTCTGCAGTGCTGACATGGATCTTGGGGTAATTCTGAAGTCTCCCCAGGGGAGTCAGTCCTCGTCTCGAGTAGGGGCATGCACGTGTGCTTTCCTACCGAGCTGTAGCAGCAGTGTCTCACTTCCCTTCCCGTGAATCAAGGGATCTGTGGCTTTCCCTCGAGGCTTTCCCACGAGGCTTGCCCACAGGTCTGTCCCTCGTGTCACTGTGGTGTCAGTCGATCCTAGGCTTGAAAGTCGATTCAGTGCAGGGAAAATAGTTTTCCCTGGAATGGACTGAGACATCTGGGGGACTCAGGGAATGGTGGCACGACCCTGGAGTTCCTCTCGCCTTTCCTGTGGAGAGCGCCTCCTCTTGAGATGCGATGGGAATGCCGGGAATTCTTTCCCGACCACACAGGGAAAGGATCCCTCCTCTTGAGCTATGAGGCGGAAACGGAGCTCCTCCGGATGTGGGCGGGACTCTTGTGCTTCCTCTCGAGTGGAGACGGGTATGTCGGGGAACTTCTTGAGTTGCAGCAAGGGTTGAAGGACCCTTTGGAAGTTCCAGAGGTTAGGTGTGATTAGCCTCGAGACGCCTAAGCGGAAATGGGCCTAATCTCGCCTGGAAGGGAGAACCTCCTGGATTTCCTCGAGTTGCGGCAGGTGCTCTCGACTTTCGTCGGGGACCTCAAGGACCCGTACTGGTGGCCTCAGGAGAGGCCAGTCCACATGCGAGTTGCTCGGGGGCCTCTCGGGATTCCTCTCCTGTCGATGCCGGTGCCTAAGACCTAGTGTGAAGTCGGTGCCGGAAACAGAGGATTCCTCTCCAGTGCTGACATGGATCTTGGGGTACTTCTGGAATCTCCCCAGGGGAGTCAGTCCTCGTCTCGAGTGGGGGCATGCAAGTGCGCTTTCCTCCCGAGATGTGGCAGCAGTGTGGCGATTCCCTTTGCGTGGATCAAGGGATGTGTGGCTTTCCATCGAGGCTTTCCCAGGAGGCTTTCCCACGAGGCTTTCCCACGAGCCTTTTCCCACAGTGCTGTCCCACGTGCCACCGTGGTGTGAGTCGATGCTCGGCATGAAAGTCGAGGCAGTGCAGGGAATACAGCTTTCCCTGGAACGGACTGAGACATCTGTGGGACTCTGGGAATGGCGGCACGACCCTAGAGTTCCTCTCGCCTTTCCTGTGGAGAGCGCCTCCTCTTGAGATGCGACGGAAAAGCCGGGAATTCTTTCCCGACCACGCAGGGAAAGGATCCCACCTCTCGAGCTAGGAGGCGGAAACGGGGCTCCTCTGGATGTGGGCGGGACTCTCGTGCTTCCTCCCGAGTGGAGACGGGTATGTCGGGGAACTTCCTGAGTTGCAGCAAGGGTGTGAAGGACCCTTTGGAAGTTCCAGAGGTTAGGTGTGAATAGCCTCGAGACGCCTCAGCGGAAATGGGCCTCATCTCGCCTGGAGGGGAGAACCTCCTGGATTTTCTGGAGTTGCGGCAGGTGCTCTCGACTTATGACGGGGACCACAGGGACATACTCTGGTGGCTTCAGTAAAGGCCAGTCACCATGCGAGTTGCTCGGGGGCCTCTCGGGATTCCTCTCCCTTCGTTGTTGGGGCCTAAGATCTTGTGTGGAGTCGGTGCCGGAATCTGAGGATTCCTCTCCAGTGCTGACATGGATCTAGGGGTACTTCTGGAGTCTCCCCAGGGGAGTCAGTCCTCGTCTCGCGTGGAGGCATGCACGTGGGCTTTCCTCCTGAGCTGTAGCAGCAGAGTCATGCTTCCCTTCGCGTGGATCATGGGATCTGTGGCTTTCGCTCGAGGCTTTCCCATGAGGCTTTCCCACGAGGCTTTCCCACGAGGCTTTCCCACATGGCTGTCCCACGTGCCACCGTGGTGTGAGTCGATCCTCGGCTTGAAAATCGAGGCAGTGTAGGGAAAACAGGTTTCCCTGGAATGGGCTGAGACATCTGGGGGACTCTGGGAATGGTGGCACGACCCTGGAGATCCTCTCGCCTTTCCTGTGGAGAGCGCCTCCTCTTCAGTTGCGACGGGAACACGGGGAATTCTTTCCCGAACACGCAGGGAAAGGATCCCTCCTCTCGAGCTAGAAGGCGGAAACGGGACTCCTCTGGTTGTGGGCGGGACTCTCGTGCTTCCTTTCGAGTGGAGACGGGTATGTGGGGGAACTTCTTGAGTGCAGCAAGGGTGTGAAGGACCCTTTGGAAGTTCCAGAGGTTAGGTGTGATTAGCCTCGAGACGCCTCAGCGGAAATGGGCCTCATCTGCCTGGAGGGGTGCACCTCCTGGAATTCTCGAGTTGCGGCAGGTGCTCTCGAATTACGACGGGGACCTCAGGGACGCGCTCTTGTGGCCTCAGGAAAGGACAGTCCCATGCGAGTTGCTCAGGGGCCTCTCGGGATTCCTCTCCTTTCGATGCTGAGGCCTAAGACCTTGTGTGGAGTCGGTGCCGGAACCTGAGGATTCCTCTCCAGTGCTGATATTGATCTTGGGGTAATTCTGGAGTCTCCCCAGGGGAGTCAGTGCTCGTCTCGAGTGGGGGGCTTGCACGTGGCTTTCCTTCCGAGCCTTAGCAGCAGTGTCACGCTTCCCTTCGCGTGGATCAAGGGATCAGGGGCTTTTCCTCGAGGCTTTCCCACAGGGCTGTCCCACGTGCCACTGTGGTGTGAGTCGTTCCTCGGCTTGAAAGTCGAGGCAGTGCAGGGAAAACAGATTCACTGGAATGGATTGAGACATCTGGGAGACTCCGGGAATGGTGGCACGACCCTGGATTTCCTGTCGCCTTTCCTGTGGAGAGCGCCTCCTCTTGTGATGCGACGGGAACGCCAGGAATTCTTTCCCGACCTCGCAGGGAAAGGATCCCTCCTCTCGAACTAGAAGGCGCAAACGGGGCTCCTCTGGATGTGGGCGGAACTCTCGTGCTTCCTCTCGAGTGGAGACGGGTATGTCGGGGAATTTCTTGAGTTGCAGCAAGCGTGTGAAGGACCCGTTTGGAAGTTGCAGAGGTTAGGTGTGATTAGCCTCGAGGCGCCTCAGCGGAAATGGGCCTCATCTCGCCTGGAGGGAGAACCTCCTGGATTTTCTCGAGTTGCGGCAGGTGCTCTCGACTTATAACGGGGACTTCAGGGACCCGCTCTGGTGGCCTCAGGAAAGACCAGTCCCCATGCGAGTTGCTCGGGGGCCTCTCGGGATTCATCTCCCGTCGATGCCGGGGCCTAAGATCTTGTGTGGAGCCGGTTCCGGAATCTGAGGATTCCTCTCCAGTGCTGACGTGGATCTGGGGTACTTCTGGAGTCTCCCCAGGGGAGTCAGTCCTCGTCTCGATTGGGGGCATTCACGTGCGCTTTCCTCCCGAGCTGTAGCAGCAGTGTCACTCTTCCCTTCTCGTGGATCAAGGGATCTGTGGCTTTCCCTCGAGGCTTTCCCACGAGACTTTCCCACTAGGCTTTCCCACAGGGCTGTCCCACGTGCCACCGTGGTGTGAGTCGATCCTCGCTTGAAAGTCGAGGCAGTGCAGGGAAAACAGTTTTCCCTGGAATGGACGGAGACATCTGGGAGATTCTGGTAATGGTGGCACGACCTTGGAGTTCCTCTCACCTTTCCTGTGGAGAGCGCCTCCTCTTGAGATGCGTCGGAAACGCCGGGAATTCTCTCCCGAGCACGCAGGGAAAGGATCCCTCCGTCGAGCTAGGAGGCGGAAACGGGGCTCCTCTGGATGTGGGCGGGACTCTCGTGCTTCCTCTCGAGTGGAGACGGGTATGTCGGGGAACTTCTTGAGTTGCAGCAAGGGTGTGAAGGACCCTTTGGAAGTTCCAGAGGTTAGGTGTGATAGCCTCGAGACGCCTCAGCGGAAATGGGCCTAATCTCGCCTGGAGGGGAGAACCTCCTGGATTTTCTCGAGTTGCGGCAGATGCTCTCGACTTACGACAGTGACCTCAGGGACCCGCTCTGGTGGCCTCAGGAAAGGCCGGTCCCCATGCGAGTTGCTCGGGGGCCTCTCGGGTTTCCTCTCCCTTTGATGCCAGGGCCTAAGACCTTGTGTGAAGTCGGTACCGGAACCTGAGGATTCCTCTCCAGTGCCGACATGGATCTTCGGGGACTTCTGGAGTCTCCCCAGGGGCGTCAGTCCTCGTCTCGAGTGGGGGCATGCAAGTTCGCTTTCCTCCCGAGCTGTAGCAGGAGGGTCACTCTTCCCTTCTCGTGGATCAAGGGATCTGTCGCTTTCGCTTGAGGCTTTCCCACGAGGCTTTCCCACAGGGCTGTCCCGCGTGACACCGTGGTGTGAGTCGATCCTCGGCTTGAAAGTCGAGGCAGTGCAGGGAAAACAGGTTTCCCTGGAATGTACTGAGACATCTGGGGGACTCTGGGAATGTGGCACGACCCTGGAGTTCCTCTCGCCTTTCCTGTGGAGAGCGCCTCCTCTTGAGATGCGACGGGAACGCCGGTGAAATCTTTCCCGACCACGCAGGGAAAGGATCCCTCCTCTCGAGCTAGTAGGCAGAAACGGGGCACCTCTGGATGTGGGCGGGACTCTCGTGCTTCCTCTCGAGTGCGGACGGTATGCCGGGGAACTTCTTGAGTTGCAGCCAGGGTGTGAAGCACCGTTTGGAAGTTCCAGAGATTAGGTGTGATTAGCCTCGAGACGCCTCAGCAGAAATGGGACTCATCTCGCCTGGAGGGGAGAAACTCCTGGATTTTCTCGAGATAGGGCAGTTGCTCTCGACTTACGACGGAGACCTCAAGGACCCCGCTCTGGGGGCCTCAGGAAAGGCCAGTCCCCATGCGAGTTGCTCGGGGCCTCTCGGGATTCCTCTCCCGTCGATGCCGGGGCCTAAGACCTTGTGTGGAGTCGGTGCCGGAACCAGAGGTTTCCTCTGCAGTGCTGACATGGATCTTGGGGTAATTCTGAAGTCTCCCCAGGGGAGTCAGTCCTCGTCTCGAGTAGGGGCATGCACGTGTGCTTTCCTACCGAGCTGTAGCAGCAGTGTCTCACTTCCCTTCCCGTGAATCAAGGGATCTGTGGCTTTCCCTCGAGGCTTTCCCACGAGGCTTGCCCACAGGTCTGTCCCTCGTGTCACTGTGGTGTCAGTCGATCCTAGGCCTTGAAAGTCGATTCAGTGCAGGGAAAATAGTTTTCCCTGGAATGGACTGAGACATCTGGGGGACTCAGGGAATGGTGGCACGACCCTGGAGTTCCTCTCGCCTTTCCTGTGGAGAGCGCCTCCTCTTGAGATGCGATGGGAATGCCGGGAATTCTTTCCCGACCACACAGGGAAAGGATCCCTCCTCTTGAGCTATGAGGCGGAAACGGGCTCCTCCGGATGTGGGCGGGACTCTCGTGCTTCCTCTCGAGTGGAGACGGGTATGTCGGGGAACTTCTTGAGTTGCAGCAAGGGTGTGAAGGACCCTTTGGAAGTTCCAGAGGTTAGGTGTGATTAGCCTCGGAGACGCCTCAGCGGAAATGGGCCTAATCTCGCCTGGAGGGGAGAACCTCCTGGATTTCTCGAGTTAGCGGCAGGTGCTCTCGACTTTACGACGGGGACTCAGGGACCCGCTACTGGTGGCCTCAGGAAAGGCCAGTCACCATGCGAGTTGCTCGGGGCCTCTCGGGATTCCTCTCCCGTCGATGCGGGGCCTAAGACCTTGTGTGGAGTCAGTGCCGGAACCTGAGGATTCCTCTCCAGTGCTGACATGGATCTTGGGGTACTTCTGGAGTCTCCCCAGGGGAGTCAGTCCTCGTCTCCGAGTGGGGGGCATGCACGTGCGCTTTCCTCCCGAGGTGTAGCAGCAGTGTCATGCTCCCATCGCGTGGATCAAGGGATCATGTGGCTTTCCCTCGAGGCTTTCCTCACGAGGCTTTCCCACTAAGGCTTTCCCACAGTGGCTGTCCCACGTGCCACCGTGGTGTGAGTCGATCCTCGGCTGAAAGTCGAGGCAGTGCAGGGAAAACAGGTTTCCCTGGAATGGACTGAGACATCTGGGGGACTCTGGAATGGTGGCACGACCCTGGAGTTCCTCTCGCCTTTCCTGTGGGAGAGCGCCTCCTCTTGAGATGCGACGGAACGCAGGAATTCTTTCCCGACCACGCAGGGAAAGGTATCCCTCCTCTCGAGCTAGGAGGCGGAAACGGGGCTCCTCTGGATGTGGGCGGGACTCTCGTGCTTCCTGCTCGAGTGGAGACGGGCTATGTCTGGGGAACTTCTTGAGTTGCAGCAAGGGTGTGAAGGACCCTTTGGAAGTTCCAGAGGTTAGGTGTGATTAGCCTCGAGACGCCTCAGCGGAAATGGGCCTCATCTCGCCAGGAGAGGAGAACCTCCTGGATTTTCTCGAGTTGCGGCAGGTGCTCTCGACTTACGACAGGGACCTCAGGGACCTGCTCTGGTGGCCTCAGGAAAGGCCAGTCCCCATGCGTGTTGCTCATGGGCCTCTCGGGATTCCTCTCCCGTCGATGCCGGGACCTAAGACTTGTGTGGAGTCTGTGCCAAAACCTGAGGATTCCTCTCCATTGCTGACATGTATCTTGGGGCACTTTTGGAGTCTCCCCAGGGGAGTCAGTCCTCGTCTCGAGTGGGGGCATGCACGTGCACTTTCCTCCGAGCTGTAGCAGCAGTGTTGAGCTTCCCTTCACGAGGATCAAGGATCTGTGGCTTTCCCTCGAGGCTTTCCACGACGCTTTCCCACCAGGTTTTCCCACGAGGCTTTCCCACAGTGATGTCCCACGTGCCACCGTGGTGTCAGTTGATCCTCGGTTTGAAAGACGACGCAGTGCTGGGGAAAAAGGCTTCCCTGGAATGCACTGAGATATCTGGGGGACTCTAGGAATGGTGGCACGACCCTGGAGTTCCTCTCGCCTTTCCTGTGGACAGCGCCTCCTCTTGAGATACGACGGACACCCGGAATTCTTTCCCGACGACGCAGGGAAAGGATATCTCTTCTCGAGCTAGGAGACAGAAACAGGGCTCATCTGGATGTGGCCGGGACTCTCGTGCTTCTTCTTGAGTGGAGACGGGTATGTCGGGGAACTTCTTGAGTTGCAGCAAGGGTGTGAAGGGCCCTTTGGAAGTTCCAGAGGTTAGACGTGATTAGCCTCTAGACGCCTCAGCGGAAATGGGCCTTATCTCGCCAGGAGGGGAGAACCTCCTGGATTTTCTCGAGTTGCGGCAGGTGCTCTCGACTTACGACAGGGACCTCAGGGACCCACTCTGGTGGCCTCAGGAAAGGCCTGTCCCCATGCGAGTTGCTCGGGGCCTCTGGGGTTTCCTCTCCCTTTGATGCCAGGGCCTAAGACCTTGTGTGGAGTCGGTACCGGAACCTGAGGTTTCCTCTCCAGTGCCGACATGGATCTTCGGGGACTTCTGGAGTCTCCCCAGGGGCGTCAGTCCTCGTCTGGAGTGGGGGCATGCACGTTCGCTTTCCTCCCGAGCTGTAGCAGGAGGGTCACGCTTCCCTTCTCGTGGATCAAGGGATCTGTCGCTTTCGCTCGAGGCTTTCCCACGAGGCTTTCCCACAGGGCTGTCCCGCGTGACACCCGTGGTGTGAGTCGATCCTCGGCTTGAAAGTTGAGGCAGTGCAGGGAAACAGGTTTCCCTGGAATGGACTGAGACATCTGGGGGACTCTGGGAATGTGGCACGAATCTGGAGTTCCTCTCGCCTTTCCTGTGGAGAGCGCCTCCTCTTGAGATGCGACGGGAACGCCGGGAAAACTTTCCCGACCACGCAGGAAAGGATCCCTCCTCTCGAGTTAGTGGAGCACCTCTGAGAGTGCGGCGGGCACATCCGTCCGTGTTCTGCTACTACTCGAGAGGAGGGATCCTTTCCCTGCGTGGTCGGGAAAGTTTTCCCGGCGTTCCCGTCGCATCTCAAGAGGAGGCGCTCTCCACAGGAAAGGCGAGAGGAACTCCAGATTCGTGCCACATTCCCAGAGTCCCCCAGATGTCTCAGTCCATTCCAGGGAAACCTGTTTTCCCTGCACTGCCTCAACTTTCAAGCCGAGGATCGACTCACACCACGGTGTCACGCGGGACAGCCCTGTGGGAAAGCCTCGTGGGAAAGCCTCGAGCGAAAGCGACAGATCCCTTGATCCACGAGAAGGGAAGCGTGACCCTCCTGCTACAGCTCGGGAGGAAAGCGAACGTGCATGCCCCCACTCCAGACGAGGACTGACGCCCCTGGGGAGACTCCAGAAGTCCCCGAAGATCCATGTCGGCACTGGAGAGGAAACCTCAGGTTCCGGTACCGACTCCACACAAGGTCTTAGGCCCTGGCATCAAAGGGAGAGGAAACCCCAGAGGCCCCGAGCAACTCGCATGGGGACAGGCCTTTCCTGAGGCCACCAGAGTGGGTCCCTGAGGTCCCTGTCGTAAGTCGAGAGCACCTGCCGCAACTCGAGAAAATCCAGGAGGTTCTCCCCTCCTGGCGAGATAAGGCCCATTTCCGCTGAGGCGTCTAGAGGCTAATCACGTCTAACCTCTGGAACTTCCAAAGGGCCCTTCACACCCTTGCTGC
The DNA here is from genome assembly GCF_001704415.2 of Capra hircus. Lineage (NCBI taxonomy): Eukaryota > Metazoa > Chordata > Mammalia > Artiodactyla > Bovidae > Capra > Capra hircus. The sequence goes on along the minus strand of NW_017213232.1, from coordinate 5,487 downwards.
AACTCAAGAAGTTCCCCGACATACCCGTCTCCACTCAAGAAGAAGCACGAGAGTCCCGGCCACATCCAGATGAGCCCTGTTTCTGTCTCCTAGCTCGAGAAGAGATATCCTTTCCCTGCGTCGTCGGGAAAGAATTCCCGGTGTCCGTCGTATCTCAAGAGGAGGCGCTGTCCACAGGAAAGGCGAGAGGAACTCCAGGGTCGTGCCACCATTCCTAGAGTCCCCCAGATATCTCAGTGCATTCCAGGGAAGCCTTTTTCCCCAGCACTGCGTCGTCTTTCAAACCGAGGATCAACTGACACCACGGTGGCACGTGGGACATCACTGTGGGAAAGCCTCGTGGGAAAACCTGGTGGGAAAGCGTCGTGGAAAGCCTCGAGGGAAAGCCACAGATCCCTTGATCCTCGTGAAGGGAAGCTCAACACTGCTGCTACAGCTCGGAGGAAAGTGCACGTGCATGCCCCCACTCGAGACGAGGACTGACTCCCCTGGGGAGACTCCAAAAGTGCCCCAAGATACATGTCAGCAATGGAGAGGAATCCTCAGGTTTTGGCACAGACTCCACACAAGGTCTTAGGTCCCGGCATCGACGGGAGAGGAATCCCGAGAGGCCCATGAGCAACACGCATGGGGACTGGCCTTTCCTGAGGCCACCAGAGCGGGTCCCTGAGGTCCCTGTCGTAAGTCGAGAGCACCTGCCGCAACTCGAGAAAATCCAGGAGGTTCTCCTCTCCTGGCAAGATGAGGCCCATTTCCGATGAGGGGTCTCGAGGCTAATCACACCTAAACTCTGGAACTTCCAAAGGGTCCTTCACACCCTTGCTGCAACTCAAGAAGTTCCCCAACATGCCCGTCTCCACTCGACAGGAAGCACGAGAGTCCCGCCCACATCCAGAGGAGACCCGTTTCCGCCTCCTAGCTAGAGAGGAGGGATACTTTCCCTGCGTGTGTCGGGAAAGAATTCCTGGCGTTCCCGTCGCATCTCAAGAGGAGGCGCTCCCCACAGGAAAGGCGAGAGGAACTCCAGGGTCGTGCCACCATTCCAGAGTCCCCCAGATGTCTCAGTCCATTCCAGGGAAACCTGTTTTCCCTGCACTGCCTCGACTTTCAAGCCAAGGATCGACTCACACCACGGTGGCACGTGGGACAGCCATGTGGGAAAGCCTTATGGGAAAGCCTCGTGAGGAAGCCTCGAGGGAAAGCCACTGATCCCTTGATCCACGCGATGGGAGCATGACACCGCTGCTACACCTCGGGAGGAAAGCGCAGGTGCATGCCCCCACTCGGAACGAGGACTGACTCCCCTGGGGAGACTCCAGAAGTACCCCAAGATCCATGTCAGCACTGGAGAGGAAACCTCAGGTTCTGGCACTGACTCCACACAAGGACTTAGGCCCCCGGCATCGACGGGAGAGGAATCCCGAGAGGCCCCGAGCAACTCCAATGGTGACTGGCCTTTCCTGAGGCCCCCAGAGCGGGTCCCTGAGATCCCCGTCGTAAGTCGAGAGCACCTGCCCTAACTCGAGAAAATCCAGGAGGTTCTCCCCTCCAGGCGAGATGAGGCCCATTTCTACTGAGGCGTCTCCAGGCTAATCACACCTAACCTCTGTAACTTACAAAGGGTCCTTCACATCCTTGCTGCAACTCAAGAAGTTCCCCGACATACCCGACTCCTCTCGAGAGAAGCACGAGAGTCCCGCCCACATCAAGAGGAGCCCCGTTTCCGCCTGATAGCTCGAGAGCAGGGATACCTTCCCTGCGTGGTCGGGAAAGAGTTCCCGGCGTTTCCCGTCGCATCTCAAGAGGAGGTGCTCTCCACAGGAAAGGCGAGATGAACTCCAGGGTCGTGCCACCATTCCCAGAGTCCCCCAGATGTCTCAGTCCATTACAGGGAAAGCTATTTTCCCTGCAATGAATCGACTTTCAAGCCTAGGATCGACTGACACCACAGTGACACGAGGGACAGACCTGTGGGCAAGCCTCGTGGGAAAGCCTCGAGGGAAAGCCAGAGATCCCCTTGATTCACCGGGAAGGGAAGCGAGACACTGCTGCTACAGCTCGGGAGGAAAGCACACGTGCATGCCCCCACTCGAGACGAGGACTGACTCCCCTGGGGAGACTTCAGAATTATCCCAAGATCCATGTCAGCACTGCAGAGGAAACCTCTGGTTCCGGCACCGGACTCCACACAAGGTCTTTAGGACCCCGGCATCGACGGGAGAGGAATCCCGAGAGGCCCCGAGCAACTCGCATGGGGACTGGCCTTTCCTGAGGCCCCCAGAGCGGGTGTTTGAGGTCCCCGTCGTAAGTCGAGAGCAACTGCCCTATCTCGAGAAAATCCAGGAGGTTCTCCCCTCCAGGCGAGATGAGGCCCATTTCTGCTGAGGCGTCTCGAGGCTAATCACACCTAATCTCTGGAACTTCCAAACGGTGCTTCACACCCTGGCTGCAACTCAAGAAGTTCCCCGACATACCGTCCGCACTCGAGAGGAAGCACGAGAGTCCCGCCCACATCCAGAGGTGCCCCGTTTCTGCCTACTAACTCGAGAGGAGGGATCCTTTCCCTGCGTGGTCGGGAAAGTTTTCCCGGCGTTCCCGTCGCCATCTCAAGGAGGAGGCGCTCTCCATCAGGAAAGGCGAGAGGAACTCCAGATTCGTGCCACATTCCCAGAGTCCCCCAGATGTCTCAGTCCATTCCAGGGAAACCTGTTTTCCCTGGCACTGCCTCAACTTTCAAGCCGAGGATCGACTCACACCACGGTGGTGTCACGCGGGACAGCCCTGTGGGAAAGCCTCGTGGGAAAGCCTCGAGCGAAAGCGACAGATCCCTTGATCCACGAGAAGGGAAGCGTGACCCTCCTGCTACAGCTCGGGAGGAAAGCGAACGTGCATGCCCCCACTCCAGACGAGGACTGACGCCCCTGGGGAGACTCCAGAAGTCCCCGAAGATCCATGTCGGCACTGGAGAGGAAACCTCAGGTTCCGGTACCGACTCCACACAAGGTCTTAGGCCCTGGCATCAAAGGGAGAGGAAACCCCAGAGGCCCCGAGCAACTCGCATGGGGACAGGCCTTTCCTGAGGCCACCAGAGTGGGTCCCTGAGGTCCCTGTCGTAAGTCGAGAGCACCTGCCGCAACTCGAGAAAATCCAGGAGGTTCTCCCCTCCTGGCGAGATAAGGCCCATTTCCGCTGAGGCGTCTAGAGGCTAATCACGTCTAACCTCTGGAACTTCCAAAGGGCCCTTCACACCCTTGCTGCAACTCAAGAAGTTCCCCGACATACCCGTCTCCACTCAAGAAGAAGCACGAGAGTCCCGGCCACATCCAGAGAGCCCTGTTTCTGTCTCCTAGCTCGAGAAGAGATATCCTTTCCCTGCGTCGTCGGGAAAGAATTCCGGTGTCCGTCGTATCTCAAGAGGAGGCGCTGTCCACAGGAAAGGCGAGAGGAACTCCAGGGTCGTGCCACCATTCCTAGAGTCCCCCAGATATCTCAGTGCATTCCGGAAAGTTTTTCCCACTGCGTCGTCTTTCAAACCGAGGATCAACTGACACCACGGTGGCACGTGGGACATCACTGTGGGAAAGCCTCGTGGGAAAAACCTGGTGGTCGTGGAAAGCCTCGAGGGAAAGCCCACAGATCCCTTGATCCTCGTGAAGGGAAGCTCAACACTGCTGCTACAGCTCGCTAAAGCTGCGGGGGAAAATCGGAAAGCGGATTCTTCTTTTAGGGAAAAGCCTGCCCAATATCTTGCTAGCTTAATTTGTCCGAACTCACCAATCGCAAGACACCGAGTGACTGACTTCCACGTGGGGAGCTTTCTCCAAAAAGTGCCCCAAGATACAATGTCAGCAATGGAGAGAACTCTCAGGGTTTTTAGGCAGGACTCCACACAAGCGTCTTAGGTCCACGCTGGAGTATTGAGCATAGGAACGGCATCGACGGGAGGGGTAATTCCCGAGAGGCCCATGACAACACGCATGGGACTGATCCTTTCCTGAGGCCACCACGAGCGGCGTCCCTGAGGTCCCTGTTCGTAAGTCGGAGAAGACTGCCCGCTAACTCAGAAAATCCAGGGAGGTTCTCCTCTCCCGTGGCGAGATGGAGGCCCGAGTTTCCGCTGCAGGCGTCTCGGGAAGAGGACTTGAATCTTCAATCTACACTCTGGAATTTCGACAAAGGCCTTTCACACCCTTTGCTGCAACTCAAAGAATTTCCCAGACATACCCGTCTCACTACGAGAGGGAAAGCCGATTCGGCAGAGAGAGTCCCGAACCACATTCCACGAGGAGCCCCCGTTTCGGCCTCCTACGCTCGAGAGGAGGGATCCTTTCCGGTGTGTTGTTCGGGAAAAAAGAATTCCCGAAGTTCCCGTCGCCATCGTCAAGAGGAGGGTGCTCTCCACAGGAAAAGCGCGAGAGGAATGCTCAAAGTGTGGTCGTGCACCATTCACAGAGTCCTCCATCATGTCTACAGTCCATTCTCCAGGGAAACCTTTTTCCCCTGCACCTTGCCTACGATTTCAAGCGAAGGACTCGAGCTCACAGCCACGGTTGGAACTGGGACCCGCGAGCTAGGCCCCGTGGGAAAGCCTCGTTGGGACTCACACACACATCAGTGATAACCACAGACACCTGATCCCTGCGAAGGGAAGCCGTGACGACTGTGCTGCTGTGAACAGCTCGGGAGGAAAGTCGACGTACCATGCCCCACTCGAGCCGAGGTCTTGACGCCCCCTTGCGCGAGACCTCCAAGCACGATCCCCACGAAGATCCATGTCGGCACTGGAGAGGAATCCTCAGCGTTCCAGCAGCATCCTGGCACTGACTCCAGCACAAGTCTTAGGCTCGCTTTCAGTCGTCCGGTATCGCGGGAGAGATCCCGAGAGTTATAGACCACCGACACCGTAGACCAACTCAGCATGGCGAACTGGTACCTTCCTGACGGTCAAAACCAGAGACGCCCGGTTCCCTTACACCCAGGGTCTCACCGCTGAGGTAAAGTGAGTGGGATACAGCACCCGTGCCGCCAACTCAGATGAAATCCCCAGGCGGAGGAGTTCTCCCCTCGCAGGCCGAGATGAGGTGTCCCGATGGTTCCGGCTGAGGCTCGTACCGTTCGCTGGAGGTAATCACATCTAAATCCTGGAATTTTCTTAAAGGTCTTCACACCCTTGCCTGGCAAACCAAGAAGCTCCCGACATAACCCGTCACTCACTCGTAAAGGAGCACGCACCGAGCAGAGAGTTCCGCTCACATCCAGAGTAGCCCGCTTCCGACTCTTAGCCTCGAGAGTGAGGGACCCTTTTCCCCTAAGGCCCAGTCCCTTGGGAATAGAATTCCTGCTGTCTCCCAACTCGTCGCCATCTAAGAGAGAGGCGGCTTTCTCCACAGGAAAGGCGAGAGGAAACTGCAGGGAGTGTTCCCACCAATATCCTTGAGCTCCCAAAAGTATCTCATTCCCATTCCAGGGAACCTGTTTTCCCTCGCA
>NW_017213231.1:0-15809 GCF_001704415.2 Capra hircus | reverse complement strand
GCCAGTCTGCGAGAGCTGAACTCCGTGTGTCAGATCCGCAACCTCTCCAAGAAAGAGCTGGAGACCTGAGCGAAGAACTGGGACGCCCTGCCATCGCCAGGAGGCAGCCTCTGCGGCCTCACCTGGACCCCCTGCTCCCTCCTCGTGACCGTGACTCTCCCTGACCCTGCGGCCCCTGGGGCTGTGGCTGGAGCAGCAGGAGCATGAAGGCCCCTCGGGAGAGCTGGGAGTTGAACTCGACCTGGGCCAGCAGCTGCCTGAGCGGGGCGTTCTCTCGGGTCAGCTCGCTGAGCGCTCTCCATCCGCTCGGCGGCCACCCAGCTTTCCTGAGCCCTTTCCTCGCAGAGGCGCACCTCCTGGCGATGGCAGGCAGCGGTTGTCTCCATTCTTCGCTTCAGGGTTCCAGCTCTCTTCTTGGAGAGTTGCGGATCTGACACACGAGTTCAGCTCTCCGCAGACGCTGAGCAGTTTCTTCTTGGATTGCAAGCAGCGCGCTTCCTTCTTGAACAGCCTTCCTGTGAATTTGCATCACGTGGCTTTCATGGAGATCAGGCAGGCTTTGGAGTTTCCGCCTCAGCAGCTGGATCTCACTGTCGAGCTGTGAGTTTTCACACCGCAGGGACGCTTCCTCAGCATGGAGACTTGTGATTCGTCCTGGGAGCTCTTTCTTGGGATCCTGGATGTCTGGGTTCCCGTCATCCCCCCAGTCTCTGAGGAGCTCAGGCAAGGGGAAGATGGTCAACAGGTTTTCTCTGGATCTTCGTCGTTCACCCTGTCTTCCAGGACCGGCTCCTTGCAGGCCATGGACGGCTCCGGGCCTCCTCCCAGGTCCTCCTTTTCCTGGACTCGCTGCTTTGCTCTCTCGATTTCTTGGTCAGATGGTTCTGGACTTTCTGGAAAATCAACATTGCTGTTCAAATCACTCATTTCTTCCTTCTGAGGTCGTTCTCACCATCCTCTGATGCTTGGAAGGTGTGTTTTGCATCAGTAACTTGGGAAAGGGAAGAAGACTGGCCGTTCCATGCATTCTCCAGGAAGTCTACCGTGTCCTGAAACAAAGACCCGCTCAGGTTTGCGTTCATGGCCGACAAGCACAACGTTAGCAACGTGGAGGACTGGCCTCCAGCCGAGGCGGCTTGAGGGCTTCGTCAGCCTGAGCCCGTGGTCCAACGTTCTCACTACATTTTCTGCAGGTTTCCTCATGGGCAGAAGACTTTTTCCTTAGCGACTTCACAGTTCTGAAATGGTGCCATCTCTTACTGTGAGAACCAGCAGCATAGCACATACCAGGATCTCCCAGGGAAACTCAGGGAGACCTGAGTCGTGTGTCCAGTTCTCACAAACCACCAGCAGAGTGCCCCACAAATGCCCCCAGCATCAGCTGGAAGGCGGATCCCAGGGCAGGCAGCAGGCCCCCCATGTCTGCCAGGGCCCACTGCTCTATCTCTGAGAGCCAGTGTCCCGGGGGCCTCAACTGGCCACTCGGAGCCCCTGTCAAGTGTTCCGTCTCCAAGGGAAACAGGTGCCTGACAATCAGGGCTGGTCAGCTAGGCTGGGGGAGGGGAGGCCAGCCAGGTTCTAGGAAGCAGTTCTCCCTAAGTGCTCTGAGACCAGTGAGTGAGCTAATCCCCTCCACAGGCCCTGAGGGAGGTGAAAAGGGCTGACCTCAGCTTGGAACTGGGCCCTCTAGGTGCACAGTAGCAAAACCTAGGGGTCAGAGCTGGGCCAGGTACGCCCCTCTTTGTGCACAAGGGCACACAGGGCAGAGTGGTGGGGCCTCTTGCCTGGGTGAGGCCTGACCTCTGGACTTAAAGGTTCCTCCTGCTGCGGAGAAACCTGGGCCTGTCCCCAAAGTCCAGAGGCTGCCCTCCTCTGAGGCTCCCCCTCCCCTTGTGTGTGCTCACCACGCTGGCACAGCCCAGGACTGGAGGGCATTGCCACAGGCGCTAGCTGTGAGACTAGTACTCCGGCGCCAGCAGCTCAGGAGAAATCAACCTGAATGTCAGCATCTTACATGTGCATAGGTTCCATGGAGCCAGCACGTTCTGACTGTGTCCCTGGTACAAGGGACTGTGCTCCCAGGTGGCGTGGTGACCTGGGCTGATTTCCTAGCATGGTCCTGCCATTTCCAGCCCATGCTTCCCATTTTCCCAGCCCCTGAGTGGGTCTGTAACCCGCAGAGTCCTCTTAGAAGTGGGAAGGGTGTAGAGGCTCAGTTTGCCCTGTTTGAATCCCACTTAAGCATGTCTGTCTCTCCTAGTATCTCTCTGGCATGCCCACGCTCAGAGCCTCCTAATCAGGGTCTCAGACTCTACCTAGCATCTCATCCTCAGTTCCTTTACTGGACAGGGAAGCAAGGGAACTGGCACCTGAGACCCTTGCAAAGGTCCTGACAGTTCCAGGGCTCAAGAGCCCCTGGTGCATCGAGTGGGGTGTGGGCAGCAAACCCTCCTGAGGGAAGTCAGGCCCTTTTCAGGGCAGCGGAGACCCAAGCCTGTAAGGTCACATGGTCGATCTTGAAAAAGGATCCAATGTGGGCTGAAGCAATGACCGTGATCTCCAGAGTCCCCAGCTAGCCCTAAAATGTGTGACATGGAGTTGAAACTATTGGCCCATAAAGAGGTCTGGGACTCTTTATGGACTGAAGCATCTGACTCAGTGGAGAAGACCCTGAAGGTGGGAAAGACTGAGGGCAGGTGGAAAAGGGGGCAACAGGGGATGCGATGGTTGGATGGCATCACCGACTCAATGGACATGAGTTTGAGCAAGCTCCAGGAGATGGTGAAGGACCGGGAAGCCTGATGTGCTGTAGTCCATGGGTCGAAAAAGAGTCGGACACGACTGAGCGACTGCACTGAACTGAACTGATACAAAAATTGAGTTATCTACTTGCCACCTCAGAGGCTCTTTAGTTTTTTTTGGCTTTCTGCCATAAGGGTGGTGTCATCTGCATATCTGAGGTTATTGATATTTCTCTCAGCAGTCTTGATTCCAGCTTGTGCTTCCTCCAGCCCAGCATTTCCCACGATGTTCTCTGCATATAAGTTAAAAAGCTGGGTGACAATATGGCCTTGATATACTCCTTTCCCCATTTGGAACCAATCTGCTGTTCCATGTCTGGTTCTAACTCAGAGGCAATCAAACAGAATATGATTCTTAGCCCTCAGAAGGAGGAGAAATTTCCCACGCATCTTAAGGCACCTTAGTTACTTCCCATGACCCTTACTCTACATGTCTGAGAATATGGACCCTCTTCAATCAGTCTTTCCAGTGGGATCACTTGATGAGACCATTGGGTCCTTCAAAGTCCGTCCGTATGGGCACCATGATGGATGTTGTCTGATGCCGCTCAACCTCCTGATAGGGAAGGAGGGGTGCTCTCCCGGCTCCAGGATATTGCTGGAACATATTTGGCAGGAAGATATTAAGCAACAGAGATTAGGCTTAGGAACCTGATATTCAGCTGTGTGCTTACTGTTGTCCAAACATTAGGAAACCACACCCGGAGTCAGTGGCCTTAGATATGTGCTCAAGGGCACGTACTGAAATGTGATGCTCTTCACCTGAGAGCTTTCTCCACTTGAAACACTCTTAGGTTGACTGAAAAGACGTGTTCCTAGGAAGTCAGTCCGTTTAGTCTGCTGCCAGGGAATGCCAGCCTTCTTTCTCATCCAGGCTCTGTGTTCCTGTGTGTGTGCACGCACGTGCTCCTGTGCACACACATTGCTGGAAGAAGGCAGCCCTGGGCACAACCTCATTTTACCTGGAAGCGATGCTTAGCTCTTCTTCTTCTGGACCATACACATCTTGGAAACAATCCAAACCTGGGTGATAATTAGAAAATAACTAGCCCTGAGCTCTCCCGTGTCTTACCTCGGGGGTGAGAGGCCTGAGTTGGGCAGGGTGTCCCCACGCATCAGCTTGTGAACTATCACTGCGTCCTGGCACTGCCGGAGTACATGGTCCAAGTCAGAAACGTCTTCTAGAAAGCCAGGCAGCAAGTTTGGGTTTGGGAATGGGGAGTCTGCACCAAACATCACGGAGAAGTCCGAGGCGTTGGCACATCCTTCTGAGGTGATGATAACATGAGAGAGGGCTGACAGGTATCCCGAGCTTTACATCTGGTCTGTCAAAATCTACCCTTGTCTTGCAGCAGGATGTCCAGCCCGTGGCCACCTTTGATTATGAAACATCATCCAAACCGTCCATCTTGGGAAAAGCACCATTTAGGTTGAGATGGCTCCTTTCATTGTATCTTTAATACTCATTAAGCTTGAAATGTTTCCTTATATCTGTATATTTCATACGAAATAGGTCTGAACTATTTCCTTATATCCATTAGATGGGCAAAATTTAAAACATGTAAGAGGCATGTTGGAAAATAGTCCTAATTCTTTCTGCTGAGTCTACAGATTGTTCCACGTGTGCTGGAGAGCAGTGTTGCAATAGCCGGTGAAGTCTCAGGTCAGTGGACGGTAGGGTTGTTCTCCTCACTGGTTTATACAATACAGAAACTTTCTCTACGCCCGCGGAGACCGAGGCAACTGTGTTCACTGCAGCGAGCTTTGCAATAACGCGGAACTGGAAACAACCCATGCCTCTGTCAGAGTATACTGCATACAAACATCGTGCTCAGGCCACACAATGAAATAAATACATCAAAGTGAAATTCGGTCTGCACATATCAGCATGGGCAAGATAGAATGAAGTTAATGCAGTAAATGAAATATAATGTACCATCAAATGAAAAGAGCAAGTTGCAGAATTCTCCTTTAGTGGAGACTGGCTGAGTGTACACAAAACCCACTTCCCTTCCCTGACAGCCATCTTTGAGGCTGAATGAGGCCGTGTTTCTGAGCTATGGCCCAAGGGATGTGGGCAGAAGGGATAAGTTCTGCTCTAGGCCTGCCCCTAGAAGCCAACCTCTAATTTAACCTCTCTAGCCCTCAGTTTCCCCATCTGTAAAATGGGGATAATAGTAATAGTACCTTCCCAAATTGGTTGTTTGGAGGGCTTCCCTGTGGTTCAGCTGGGAAAGAATCTGCCTGCAATGTGGGAGACCTGGGTTTGATCCCTGGCTTGGAAGATCCCCTGGAGAAGGGAAAGGCTACCCACTCCAGTATTCTGGCCTGGAGAATTCCATGCACTGTATAGTCCATGGAGTTGCAAAGAGTTGGATACGCCCGAGTGCCTTTCACTTCACTTCACTTCACTTAATGAGTTAGTTGGTACACAGGAACTGCTTAGCATAGTATATAATAATTCAATCAGTATAATAACAATTGTTATTGTGGGTATTATTTTTAGCATCACAGATGATTGGACTTCACCATTTTTGACTTTACAATGGAATAAAGACAATGTGCATTCAGTAAAATGATACTTCAAATTTTGAATTTTGATCTTTTCCAGGCCTAACGATATATGGTACAGAAGTCTGCTATGATTCTGGGCAGGCTCCCAGTCAGCCACACAATCACACAGGGAAACAACAAAAAACAGTCACACGGACATCCATTCTCTACCCAGACACCCATTCTGGTTTTCATTTTCAGTCCAGTAATCAAGGTCCTGAAAGACTGAGGGCAGGAGGACAAGGAGCAGCAGAGGATGAGATGTTGGAGGGCATCACCAACTCAATGGACATGAGTCTGAGCAAGCTCCTGGAGACAGAGGACAGAGGAGCCTGGCGGGCTGCAGTCCACGGGGTCACAGAGAGTCGGACAGGACTGAACGCCCGAACGGCAACAAGGCGCAGCTAAGGGATTCGTGGGTTAAGTGTCATTAAACAACTCTTTGATTGACAATATCTTCAATTTGGCATGTTACCCATTGTAAGTAAACATTTGTATTTATTCATGTTATTTATTGATTTACTATGACTGCTGTTTCTACTACTACTTTTTATGGAAGGAAAGGATTGTGAATAACACGTAATGAGCACCAACTCTAACTGAGAATATTACCTCCGTGATTCCACTCAGAGCAATCCTCTGGGGAAAATGCCATTGGTATTTTGCTTTTACAGATAAGAATATTGACTTGCAGAGCAGCTCACTAACTGGTAAGAAATAGAACTCATATATGAACACAGTCATTGTTTGACGGAATACAGATCACCTCGTTAACTAACTGTGGGTCTGAAGGATTCCACACGAGCCTAAGTTGAGCTAAAAGTTTGTGTATGGCTTTTATTTACTAACTGATAGCACGTGGCATTGTTCTCTTACCGTAGCTGTTACTATGAATATTTGTCAAAGAAAACCACTGATAATATTGCAAAGGGAAAAGAAGATAGTAGCAAGAAAAAAAGACGGACTGTAAAAGTGCCTAGACTGGTAAGAGGAAGATACCATTTAGCTCTTGCGGTTGCTTCAACTGTGAAAGAAAAAGCCCTAAAATAAGAAAGATGCTTTGACAAGCAGCTTGGGGCACTTGTCAAATTGTTGTCAGAGAAGAGAGCAGAGTCTAAATTCTAGACGTGCCCCACAGTAGAGGTCACTAAACCCATCAAGTTTCTTTCCAAGCACTTGGCTTATTGAGAGAAACAATTTTTTCCCATTAATTTTTAAACTTATGGGGATTTCGAGGAAAAAACAAAACACAACTTCGAATTCATGAATGTGCCTCTTATATAAACAAGTCTTTGTTTTTAGAAGTGTACTGAGCATATTCAATCAAAACAGGAGACTTCAGGGTACAGTGTAGTCACTTTCGACAAAGAGCTCAAAAACTGAGGCCATTCTAGTATAAAGAGATTTTCAAGAGTCAAGGGAAAAAATTGAAATCTAATAAAGATACAGTGAGGCTAAAGCTGAAACTCCAATACTTTGGTCACCTGATGTGAAAACCAACTCATTTAGAAAAGACTCTGATGCTGATAAAGACTGAAGGCAAAAGGAGAAGCGGGGTCGCATGGAGGAGACATATATTTCTGTTCAGGTCTACACGGCGGTGGTGGTTTAGTCGCTAAGTCGTGTCCGACTCTTGTGACCCCATGGACTCTAGCCCGCCAGGCTTTTCTGTCCATGGGATTCTCCAGGCAAGAACACTGGAGTGCATTGCCATTTCCTTCTCCAGGGGATCTTCCCGATTCAGGAATCCAGGGTCTTCTGCCTGGCAGGCAGATTCTTTACCGACTGAGCTATGAGGGAAGCCCATTCAAGTCTACATATTTCCTCTTAAATACTGTTACATTTGTGGGGGTGGTAGTTTTCTTTTCATTTATTTCTAACAGTCATTTCATTTTGATCTGTTCTAGGACCTATGTTTATTAGAAATGTGTTTTTAAACTTACAGAAAGTTTTAAGACTCACGCTTTAACTTAACTTTAAATTGTTATTTTCTGTTTTTTAGAATTCTATGCCAAAAGAACATAGCTCCATGATACAACTATTTTGATATTTAAATATTTGTTTGATGGCTGATGAAGTGGTAATTTTTGTGTGCTCCCTGGGTGTATAAAAACAATTTATTTATGCCCTCTAATGATGACATAGGAGCTTCATAAATACTAACTAGTTCAAGGTTGCCAGTTTTCTCACCTAAAATCCTACATGCCTAATACGTTTCCTACTTGGTCAGTTTTTCTGAGATAGATGTGCTAACATTTTTAATGCTTCTTGTAGATTTTACATTCTTTCTTGATAATTTTCTTAATTGTATTTCCTGTCTCTTTAGGCTACAAAGTTAGATGTATATACTATCAGAATTTGTATATATTGAATTATTAGTCTTTCATGATATGGGGACCCTTTTATTTCAAATGTTTTTTGGTGTTGTTGTTTGTTTTGTTTTTACATGAAAGACTATTTTTTCTGACCCTAATAGTAATGATATCCGTTTTTTTCTGCCTTTGTTTACTTTTTAAAAACTTAAACAACATATAGCTGGATTTTTAAAAGTCTGACTTGAAAACTCCCAGTCTTTTAATTAGGAAACACAGCCCATTGTAAGTAGTCACTAAGAAAATTTGTACCGTGTTATTTTCAGTTTTAGATGGAAACAGATGAGATGGTTAGATAATGTCCCTGATTCAATGGAGATGAATCTGAGCAAACTTCCGGAGGCAGAAGGGGACAGAGGGGCCCGGCGTGCTGCAGCCCATGGGGTTGCAAAGCATCGGACGCGACGGAGTGACTAAAGAACCACAGCAACGTGGGCGATATTTTTTTGCTTCGTTTCTTCTCCTCTGATGATTTTTCTTCTAGAAATTACTTTTTAATTCCCTTTCCCCAGTCTTTTGTACGTTGTATATTGCACTTCTTTTGGTCTTTCACTGGCATCTTTTAAATATTGAGCATGCATACTGGAGTCGAATATGAGTGAGCACCTCAGCCATTTTCTTGAAGTCCAATCACTCTCCCTCGCCTTTGAGGCTACAGTTCTTATGAGTTTAATCAAACCTCATTTATATGTTTTCTATTCAGCTGCAACTTTTTAAAAGATCTCTTTGAAATGCCATGCAGCACTTTAAATATCTGTGGCATGACACTTGTAAGATTATGCAGGCTACCAACAATGCTGGCCACGTATCCTGACTTGAAGGTCATGTTTACAACCTGACCTATTCAATCTGATCTCAAAGAAAATGCTTCCTAGAATCAATGGAAAGAACTAAAAAGTTAAAATATGGAACATACCCTCTTTAAAGATATTTCTAAAACAATGAAATGAATCTCTGAGATGTCCCTCCTGTTGTTCTCAATGATGAACTGTGTATTTGTCTTTCTGAAGATGTCCGTCAATGCCCAGAAGAATGATACTGCAGGGCTGGCAGCAGCAAATGCAGTTCCACCAGCGCCCAGCAGGTGGCACAAGTGCCCTCAGCCTCCAGGGAAAGGTCTAAATGCTCCTGCAGAACCAAGAAGCAGCAGAGAGAACCTTTATCATCTCAAGGAAGGTTTGGTCGGAGGGCTGGAGTTGGGTGAAGTCCGAGGCAGTCAGGAAACCAACACAACTCCATTTAATTTCATTCAACTTCCTCAAAAGGAGGGGGTGGGGTGGGGGGTTGGGGTGGGGGGGTTTGGGTGGGGGTCAGGGAGTGGGGTGCGGGGGGGTGGGGGGGTGTGGTTTTCCCAACAGCAGAGCAGGAGGAAGAGAAAAGTACTAAAGAGGGGGAAAAGTCTGAACTTTATGGAATATTTTCACGGGGTGGTCCTTTCTTTGATGGTAAAACACCATTTCTTAAAACATGAACCCACCCTACTTCCCCTGCCCCCAAATACAAAACAAACCAAAACTAACCCAGGCTCAGCTGGTTTTGCCCCGGGATGGACTTTCCTCTTCAGAAAAAGATCCCCGTGTCTCTGTGAACTGGCAGCTCCAGCGCTGATGGGAAGGGTCCTGCCCTTAGATCGCCCGGTGCCCGGGCTTGTCTGGTTCCTGTCAGTTCCAGGGACGTGGGAGAAATCCAATGACCAGGAAATCTTTGCAGCAGAGCAGTCTCTAGAATCCCCAGCCTTGGCGCCTTCATTTAGAGGAGCAGAAGGTCTCGTGACACCTCCCAGTCCGCCCGGGGGACAGGAGACGCACGGGTGAGCGTGCAGCCCCAGGGAGCGCACGCGCCTACCTACCTGGGGCGGGGGGGGGGGGGGGGGGGGGCGGGGACTGGGGGGGCGGCGCCTTCTCATCCTCCTCCTCCCAGAGGACCAAAACACGGGCCAATCCGAGGAGTACGTATTAAGGCAAAGAAGCATCCAGAACCGTTTCTCGCATCAGCTCGGTGGCGAGAGCCCTTCACATCTCCTTCACATGTGGCCAAGGTCGCCTGGGCTTTGCAGCTGGAGGCTCAGTGCCACGCCTGGGGCAAAACTCCAGGATGAAAACGTGGCAAGAAGAGGGAAGAGGGTGATGGGAAATATCCAGATCGGGGTGTGAGTGTCAAGGGAAGGGCGGAGAGATGACTGTGACGGTGTGTGATGCTGTGAATGGCATAGATTGGAAAACAAAAGTAAGCACTGAGGGAAGCAAGAAAGCACCATGAAACCCACACGGGCTGAAAATACCCAGTTGTGGTTGGGGCTGGTCTGGGGCAAGGAGGAAAGGCAGGAATGGGACCCTCAGACCACCTCCCACCCGCCCCAGCCGATGGCCCTTTGTACATATTTTGGAGGGCAATGCAGGATGTTTCAGTGGCGTGGAAGCTCCGACCTGGAAATACTACTTTGTGGTGGGGGAAGCTGGTTAACGTGAGACTTCCCATTTTCAAGGTTAGAAATGAGGGTTTGACAGTGAGTATTACTATTCAGTGATAACAATGTGTGCGTGAGCATGCAAGTGTGAAACCCAAATGTCTTCCGGTTAATGGAGTGGGAGCTTTCCGCGTTGATTCTTGCTTGTGTGTGCTCTTGCTGCTGAGACTCTGGGAAGCAGCCCTTTATCAGTGACTGCGTCCACAGCCTCTTGTCGCGTCTGTCACATTCTCCTCATTGTTTCCTCTGCAGCCACAGTGCCGCTTCTGAGTTCTCCTGGGGTTTCGACACAGTTCATTTTTCTCATCGGGTCCTTTTGAGCTTTTGTGTTTCACGGAGGTAGAATAAATCTCGGGCCTTCTCGCCTCACTTGAAAATCAACTTCAGTGTGTTTCAATCAATCACTGGAGTTTTTACTGAACTCCTTGAATACAGACTGAGAAGCTCGATGGCTCATTTACCAGAACATGTACATTAGAGAGAAATATTTTATTTAAACCCCCATAAAACCCTGCTTTTTTGTTACTTTGTATAAGCATTAATAGTGTTCATTGAATTACCAATCCAATATTGGTAAAAGATGAAGATATTTTTTGCCTTTTCTAAATATTTGCTTATTTAGAGGGACTCTCTATTAAATGTGTGGCAAGCAAATTTTGTATTTTTTGGACAGTCACCTAAAGCTACAGTGCCAAGTATGGCAGTTAAATAGAAACACAGTCAGTCCTTAATCCGTGGAAAGTTATAATTCCACCTAGACCGTTTTCCTAACTGGGTTCCCTTTGAGCTCCAGGATATGAGCTGAAAGTAACAAAAATAATCTGTCCTTTAGTTTTACCGTGAGTGATAAGGAGCGAGTGTTTAAGCTTCTAGACATATAAATTATTTGTAAGCCAATTAATTACTGCCTATTAAGCACTGTATACAGTGGTCCTCACCAGGTGCTTCTTTGCCCCTCTCCCCAAGGGACACGTGCCAGTGTCTAGAGACAGTCTTAGTGGCTGTAACCAGGGCAAAGGGTGTTACTATCTGAGGAGCAGAAGCCAAAGATGCAGCTAAACACCCAACAACGCACAGAACGGGGGGGCCCGTCCTCCCACAGCAAACGCCTGGGCCCCAAATAGCAAAAGTGGCCACATTCATAACTGTTACTATAGTGAGTGATTTTGCTAAAGACACCAAACCTCACGCTGCTCGGCTCGTGAGCCTGGTGAATCTCTAACCCCCTTGCTGCTCAGTCGCTGAGCCGTGTCAGATGCTTGGCAACCCCGTGGGCGGCAGCACACCACCCTCCTCTGTCCTCCGTCATCTCCCGGGGTTCACTCAAATCCATGTCCGTTTAGTCAGTGACGCTGTCTAACCAGCTCATCCTCTGTCGTCCCCTTCTCCTCCCACCTTCAGTCTTTCCCGGGATCAGGGTCCTTTCCAGTGAGTCTGCTCTTCACATCAGTGCCCCTAAACTCTTGGAGCCTCAGCTTCAGCATCAGTCCTTCCAATGAATATTCAGGGTTGATTTCCTTAAGGATCGACTGGTTTGATTTCCTTGCTGTTCAAGGGACTCTCAAGAGTCTTCTCCAGCACCACAGTTCAAAGCATCCATTCTTCGGTGCTCAGCCTTCATTATGGTCCAACTCTCACGTCTGTACATGACGACTGGAAAAGATATAGCTTTGACTCTACGGAGCTTTGTTGGCAAAGTGACGTCTCTGCTTTTTAACATGCTAAGTTTGTTATAGCTTTCCTTCCAAGGAGGATACATCTTTTAATTTCATGGCTGCACTGAGATATAATTCACATACCAGACCATTTACACATTTGGAGTATACTATTCAATGGTTTTTGCTTTTCATGGAACTGTGTAGTCACAGTTCAATTTTACATTTTTATCACCCCCAAAGAAACACATTAGACTTTAGTCATAATGTCCCCACCCTCCCCCTACCCTCCCCAAGCCGTTGGCAAACACGAATCTCCTGTGCTGGCAAACACTGACCTGAGTCTGTGGAGATCTGCCTCTTCTGAACATTTCATAGAAATGGAATCAGACGATATGTGGGCTTCCCTGGCGGCTCAGCTGGGAAAGAATCCGCCTGCAATGCAGGAGACGTGGGTTTGATCCCAGGGTTGGGAAGATCCCCTGGAGAAGCGGAAGGCTACCCACTCCAGTCTTCTGGCCTGGAGAATTCCATGGACTCTTTAGTCCATGGGTTCACAGAGAGTCAGTTGGACACGACTGAGTGACTTTCACATGTATGTGCCTGTCTTTGCTCACTTAGCATAGCGTTTCCAAAGTTCATCCATGTCGTGGCATGTTTCAGCACTTCATTCCTTTTCATTGATGAATAATATGGTCTGTAAATAAACTCTCTCATTTATGCTCTCATCAGTTGAAGGGAGTTTGGGTTGCTTCCATTTCAGGCTTATTTTGAATAGTGCTGCTAAGTACAGTCATGGATAAGTTTTTGTGTCAATGTGCATTTTCCTTTAGCAATACCAGGAATGTATCTACACCAGGGATAGAATTACTAGGTCAGATAACGCCACACGTCACATTTTCATTTTACATCACCACCACTAATGTAAGAACGTTTCAAATTCTCCACATCCTCACCTTTTCTTGTTGTCTGTCCTTCAGTCTTATTACCCGAGTGGGTGTGAAGCAGTACCTCACTGCAGTTTTAATTTGCATTTCCCAACGAGGAATGATGTTGAGCATCTTTCCATGTACTTATTAACCCATTCTTTGGAGAAATGTCTATTCAGATCAATCATCCATTTTTAATTCCGTTGCTTCTATTTTTATTATTAAAAATTAAAACTTCTTTATATAGACATAAGTTCTTTGTCTGATATATGATCTGCAAATATTCTCTGTCATCCTGTGGGTTGTCTTTTGGCTTCCTTGATGGTGTCATTTGCAGCATATTTTAATTTTGTTAAGTTCCAGTTTAATTTTCTGTCACTTGCGTTTTTTTTTAATTTCATATGTAAGGCTTTGGCTGACTCTAGGTGACAAAGGCATCCTTCCAGGTTTTCTCTCAAAAGTTTTGCAGTTTTAGCTCTTTCCATTTAGGTCTACGACCCATTTGAGTTAATTTCTGAGTGTAAGGAAAGCATCCAACTTCATTCTTCTGCACGTGGGTGTGCAGTTGTTACGCCCCCGTTCATTGGAAAGACTTTATGTCCCCCCTGAATTGTCTTGCTGCCCTTGTCCTAGTTCCCTCAAATGCTTTCTCAGCCGTCACTATGAGCTCTCCTTTAACGTCTGGTAAATGCACTAGTGAAGCTCCCTGGGCCAGGGCTTCTCTGGGGGCTAAGGTTTAAAATTAGTCATTCAATCTCTTTATTTTGTATAGGCCTATTCAGATTTGTTAGGCGGAAAATATGTTAATATGTTTTCTGATAGATTGACCGTTAGATCCTGACAAAATGTCCTGCTATTTCCAGTATCCATTTATTTAGCTTTAAAGTACATTTTTTCCTGATATTAGCAGCACTCTTATGATGGCTATTTACCAGGCATATCTTTTTACAGTTTTAATTTTTCAACTTATTCTTATCTTTCAATCTAAAGTTTATGACCTATGGACAGCGTATAGTTGAATCATGTTTTTTTTTTTTTAATCCAATCTAACAATTTCTGCTTTCACAGAAGCAACCTAAATGTCCGCTGGCAGAGGAATGGACAAAGATGGAGTGGTCCATATATACAATGGAATATCACTCGGGCATTAAAAAGAATGAACTAAGGCCATTTGCAGCAACACGGACGGACCCAGAGAGTGTCACACTGGTTAAGTCAGTCAGACAGAGAAGCAGAGCTTTTGAATGGCATCCCTTCTATGTGGACTAGAAAAAGCAATGATCCAAATGAAGTCACAAAACAGACTTTCTGACTTAGCAAACTTATGGCTGTCAGGCGGAAGGATAGTTAGGGAGTTTGGGACTGTCATGTACCCAGTGCTATATTCAGAACAGATGGCCAACGAGGACCTATTGTGTAGCTCAGGACACTCTGCTCAGTGTTTCATGGGAGCCTGGATGGGACAGGGGTTTGGGGGAGAATGGATACATGTATATGGATGACTGAGTATCTTCAATTTTCACCTGAAACTATCACCGTGTTGTTTGTTAATCATCTATACCCCAATAAAAGATAAGAAGTTTAAAGTCCGAAAAATAAAATAGAGTTCTCTCCTTAACAATGTCTGCTTTTTGATCCGACTATTTAATCTATTCATAATCAGCGCTGTTACGGATATGGTTGAATTCGTGTCTTTCATTTTACTTTTGCTTTCTATGTAGTTTAAGTCACGTTTCATTCCTCTGTTCTTTTTCTACTTTCTTTGCATTAAATAAACATTTTCAGTGCTCCATTTTTTTGCTACTTTCTTTTCCATTGAGTAAACTTTTCAGTGCAATACTTTAATTCTCTAATAATTTTTGACTGTATTTTTGGATTACTTTCTTAGTGACTTAAATAAATTATTTTCTAAGGTTTATAGGCACTGAACCAGTCCTGTTTTTTTCTGGAGTGGTCATTTATTAACTGCTTTTTCTAAGAGAGTATAATAATTAGGTACTTTGTCTAAATACACCGTGAAAAGAGAAATGTATCGGGGCCTTTCTGTTCACCTCTGAAGTGGTTTACACAGCACTGATCAAAGGCTTCCACCCACCCTGAATTTCTGTCTCTCGTTCAGGCAGGAGCCCGGGCAGAGAGGTCCGGTACCAGCTGCCTTTAAATAGACTCTGAGGGCACCCGCCACTGCAGAGCCCAGTGGTGGAAGAAGCCGTTTGGCCCCTTTATTAGACATCTGGGACTGCTGTAGCAGAGACCACGAAGTGGCTGACTTAAACAATGGAAAATACTGTCTCAACAGCTCTGGGTGTTAAAGTCTCAACGGGGTTAGATCTTTCAGAACTTAGAGACAAATTATATCCTGTATCTCTGGAGGGATATTTTGACCTTGCCTCTACATCTTGTCCAGAAAAAGGTTAAAATTCAAAAACTGAATGACCAAAGATTCACTTTTCCCGGAGAACTATCAAGATGATTAGATAGCATCACCAGCTCAATGGTCATGTGTGAGAGTAAACACGAGAAAACTCTGGGTGATAGGCAAGGACAGGGAAGCCTGGTCTGCTGTAGTCCTCAGCCCCTCCTCCCCCCTTCCTCCCCTCCTCCCTCTCCTCCTCTCCCTCCTCCTCCCATCCTCCCCCTCCTCCTCCTGTAATCACACCCAGTGTGTCTGGCTCCAAAGCCACTATGCCAAGGTCACAGCCAGGACAGTAAGTCACACTGCCCTTACCCACAAATGGGTGGCCAGAATCCCCAGGGACGCGGGATTAGCGCTCAAAACCTCCTCTCCTCCCCCAGATTCAAATATCTTTTATTTTCTTTCCAGAACTCACTTTACACAAGCGTGTAAAATAGGGTTCTTTATGAGCACATGGCCTTCCTAGGTGGCACAGCGGTAAAGAATCCACCTGCCAATGCAGGAGACACAAGACAAGGGTTTGATCCCTGGGTCAGGAAGAGCCCCCTGGAGGAGGAAATGGCAACACACTCCAGGATTGCTGCCTGGGAGTTCCCATGGACAGAGGATCCTGGCA
>NW_017213230.1:0-15810 GCF_001704415.2 Capra hircus | reverse complement strand
CTCTCTTGGATGTGGGCGGAACTATCGTGCTTCCTCTCAGAGTGGAGACGGGTATTGTGGGAACTTCTTGATTTGCAGCAAGGGTGTGAAGGACCCTTTGGAAGTTCCAGAGTTTAAGTGTGCTTAGCCTTGAGATGTGTCAGCGGAAATAGGCTTCATTTTGCCTGGGAGGGGAGAACATCCTTGATTTTCTCGAGTTGTGGCAGGTGCTCTCGACTTACGACGGGGACCGCAGGGACCCGCTCTGGTGGCCTCAGGAAAGGCCAGTCAAGATCCAAGACAGCACTGGAGAGGGAGAGACATCACGAGAGGCTCCCGAGCAACTCGCATGGTGAACTGGCCTTTCCTGAGGCCACCAAAGCGGGTCCTGAGGTCCCCGTCGTAAGTTGAGAGCACCTGGCGCAACTCGAGAAAATCCAGGAGGTTCTCCCCTCCAGGCGAGATGAGACCCATTTGCGCTGTGGCATCTCGAGGCTAATCACACCTAAACCTCTGGAACTTCCAAAGGGCCCTTCACACCCTTGCTGCAATTCAAGAAGTTCCCCGACATACCCGTTTTCCACTCGAAAGGAAGCACGAGAGTCCCGCCCACATCCAGAGGAGCCCCGTTTCCCCTGCTAGCTCGAGAGAAGTGATCCTTTCCCTGAGTGGTCGGGAAAGAATTCCCGGCGTTCCCGTCGCATGCCAAGTGGATGCGCTCTCCACAAGAAAGGCGAGAGGAACTCCAGGGTCGTGTCACCATTCCAGAGACCCCAGATGTCTCAGTCCATTCCAGGGATAACCTGTATTCCCTGCACTGCCTCGACTTTCAAGCCGAGGATCGACTCACACCACGGTGGCACGTGGGACAGCCTGTGGGAAAGCCTCGTGGGAAAGCCTCGTGGGAAAGCCTCAAGGGAAATCCACAAATCCTTTGATCCACGCGAAGGGAAGCGTGACACTGCTGCTACAGCTCGGAGGAACGAGCACGTGCATGCCCCCACTCGAGACGAGGACTGACTCCCCTGGGGAGACTCCAGAAGTACCCCAAGATCCATGTCAGCTCTGGAGAGGAATCCTCAGGTTCCGGCACCGACTCCACACAAGGTCTTAGGCCCCGGCATCGACGGGAGAGGAATCCCGAGTGGCCCCCGAGCAACTTGCATGGGGACTGGCCTTTCCTGAGGCCACCAGAGCGGGTCCCTGAGGTCCCGTCGTTAGTCGAGAGCCCCTGCCGTCACTCGAGAAAATCCAGGAGGTTCTCCCTCCAAGCGAGATGAGGCCCCCATTTCCGCTGAGGCGTCTCGAGAGTAATCACACCTAACCTCTTGAACTTCCAAAGGGTCCTTCACACCCTTGCTGCAACTCAAGAAGTTCCCCGACATTCCCGTCTCCACTCGAGATGAAGCACGAGAGTCTCGCCCACATCCAGAGAGAGCCCCGTTTCCGCCTCCTAGCTCGAGAGGAGGGATCCTTTCCCTGCGTGGTCGGCAAAGATTTCCCGGCGTTCCCATCTCATCTCAAGAGGAGGCGCGCTCCTCAGGAAAGGCGAGAGGAACTCCAGGGTCGTGCCACCATTCCCAGAGTCCCCCAGATGTCTCAGTCCAATCCAGAGAAACCTGTTTTCCCTGCACTGCCTCGACATTCAAGCTGAGGATCGACTCACACCACGGAGGCATGTGGGACAGCCCTGTGGAAAAGCCTCGCGGGATAGCCTAGTGGGAAAGCCTCGAGGGAAAGCCACAGATCCCTTGATCCACGCGAAGGGAAGCTTGACACTGCTTCTACAGCTCGGGAGGAAAGCGCACGTGCATGCCCCCACTCGAGACGAGGACTGACTCCCCTGGGGAGACTCCAGAAGTACCCCAAGATCCATGTCAGCACTGGAGAGGAATCCTCAGGTTCCGGCACCGACACCACACATGGTCTTGTGCCCCGTCATCGATGGGAGAATATCCGGAGACACCCCCGAGCAACTCGCATGGGGACTGGACTTTCCTGAGGCCACCAGACCGGGTCCCTGAGGTCCCCGTCATAACTCGAAAGCACCTGCCGAAACTCGAGAGAATCCAGGAGGTTCTTCCGTCCAGGCGAGATAATGCTCATTTCCTTTGAGGCATCTCGAGGCTAATCACACCGAACCTCATGGAACTTGCAGAGGGTCCTTCACACCCTTGCTGCACCTCAAGAAGTTCCCCGACATACTCGTCTGCACTCGAGAGAAAGCACGAGAATCCCGTCCACATCCAGAGGAGCCCCTTTTCCGCCTCATAGCTCGAAAGGAGGGATCCTTTCCCTGCGTGGTCGGGACAGAATTCCCGGCGTTCCCGTCGCATCTCAAGAGGAGGCGCTCTCCACAAGAAAGGCGAGAGGAATTCCAGGGTCGTGTCACCATTCCCAGAGTCCCCCAGATATCTCCGTCCATTCCAGGGAAACCTGTTTTCCCTGCATTGCCTCGACTTTCAAGCCGAGGATCGACTCACACAACGGTGGCACGTGGGACAGACCAGTGGTAAAGCCTCGTGGGAAAGCCTCGAGGGAAGGCTTCGAGGGAAAGCCACAGATCCCTTGATCCACGCGAAGGGAATCGTGACACTCCCGCTACAGCTCGGGAGGAAATGGCACCTGCATGCCCCCAATGGAGACGAGTACTTACTCCCCTGGGGAGACTCCAGAAGTACCCCAAGATCCATGTCAGCACGGGAGAGGAATCTTAAGGTTCCGGCACCGACTCCACACAAGGTCTTAGGCCCCGCCATCGACGGGAGAGGAATACTGAGAGGCCCACCAGCAACTCGCATGGGGACTGGCCTTTCCTGAGGCCCCCAGAGCGGGTCTCTGAGGTCCACAACCTAAGTCGAGAGCACTTGCCGCAACTCGAGAAAATCCAGGAGGTTCTCCCCTCCAGGAGAGATGAGGCCCATTTCCACTGAGGCGTCTCAAGGCTAATCACACCTAACCTCTGGAACTTCCAAAGGGTCCTTCACACCCTTGCTGCAACTCAGGAAGTTCCCCTACATACCCGTCTCCACTCGAGAGGAAGCACGAATGTCCCGCCCACATCCAGAGGAGCCCCGTTTCCGCCTCCTAGCTTGAGAGGAGCGATCCTTTCCCTGTGTGGTCGGGAAAGAATTCCCTGCGTTCCCGTCGAATCTCAAGAGGAGGCACTCTCCACGGGAAAGGCGAGAGGAACTCCAGGGTCATGCCACCATTCCCAGAGTCCCCCAGATGTCTAAGTCCATTCCAGGGAAAACTGTTTTCCCTGCACTGTTTCGACATTCAAGCAGAGGATCGACTCACACCATGGTGCCCCCGTGGGACAGCCCTGTGCGAAAGCCTCCTGGGAAAGCCTCGTGGGAAAGCCTCGAGGGAAAGCCACAGATCCCTTGATCCACGCGAAAGGGAAGCCTTAATATGCTGCTACAGCTCGAGAGTAAAGCGCACTTGTATGCCCCACTCGAGACGAGGACTGACTCCACTGAGGAGAGTCCAGAAGTTCCCCAAGATCCATTTCAGCACTGGAGAGGAATCCTCAGGTTCCGGAACCGAATCCACACAAGATCTTAGGCCGCGGTATCGACGGGAGAGGAATCCCGAGAGGCCCGCGAGCAACTCGCATGGGGACTGGCCTATCCTGAGGCCACCAGAGCGGTTCCCTGAGGTCCCCATCGTAAGTCGAGAGCGCCTGCCACAACGCGAGAAAATCCAGGAGGTTCTCCCCTCCAGGCGAGATGAGGCCCATTTCTGCTGAGGCTTCTCGGTCCAATCACACCTAACCTCTGGATCCTCCAAAGGGTCCTTCACACCCTTACTGCAACTCAAGAAGTTCCCCGACATACCCGTCTCCACTCGAGAGGAAGCACGAGAGTTCCACCCACATCCACAGGAGCCCCGTTTCTGCCTCCTGGCTCGAAAGGAGGATCCTTTCCCTGCTTATTGGGAAAGAATTCCCCGCGTTCCCGTCGCATCTCAGAGGAGGCGCTCTCCACAGGAAAGGCGAGAGGAACACCAGGATCCTGCCACCATTCCCAGAGTCCGGCAGATGTCTCAGTCCATTCCAGGGAAACCTGTTTTCCCTGCACTGCCTCGACTTTCAAGCCGAGGATCGACTCACACCACGGTGGCACGTGGGACAGCCCTGTGGGAAAGCCTCGTGGGAAAGCTGGTGGGAAAGCCTCGAGGGAAAGCCACAGATCCTTGATCCACGCGAATGGAAGCGCTGACACTGCTGCTACAGCTCGGGAGGAAAGCGCACGTGCATGCCCCCACTCGAGACGAGGACTGACTCCACTGGGGAGACTCCAGAAGTACCCCAAGATCCATGTCAGCACTGGAGAGGAATCCTCAGGTTCCGGCACCAACTCCACACAAGGTCTTAGGCCCCGGCATCGACGGGAGAGGAATCCCGAGAGGCCCCGAGCAACTCGCAAGGGGACTAGCCTTTCCTGAGGTCACCAGAGAATGTCCCTGAGGTCCCCGTCGTACGTCGAGAGCACCTGCCGCACCTCGAGAAAATCCAGGAGGTTCTCCCCTCCAGGCGAGATGAGGCCCATTTCCGCTGAGGCGTCTTGAGGCTAATCACGTCTAAGATCTGGAACTTCCAAAGGGTCCTTCACACCGTTGCTGCAACTCAAGAAGTTCCCCGACATACCCGTCTCCACTCGAGAGGAAGCACGAGAGTCCCAGCCACATCCAGAAGAGCCCCGTTTCTGCCTCCTAGCTCGAGAGGAGGTATCCTTTCCCTGCGTGGTCGGGAAAGAATTCCCGGCATTCCCGTCGCAATTCAAGAGTAGTCGCTCTCCACAAGAAAGGCGAGAGGAACTCCAGGGTCGTGCCACCATTCCCAGCGTCCCCCAGATGTCTCAGTCCATTCCAGGGAATCCTGTTTTCCCTGCACTGCGTCGAGTTTCAAGCCGAGGATAGACTCACACCACGGTGGCACGTGGGACAGCCCTGTGGGAAAGCCTCGTGGGAAAGCCTCCTCGGAAAGACGGAATGGAAAGCCACAGATCCTTGATCCATGGGAAGGGAAGCGCGACACTGCTGCTACAGCTCGGGAGGAAAGCGCACGTGCATGCCCCACTAGAGACCTGGACTGACTCCGCTGGGGAGACTCCCGAAGTACCCCAAGTTCCATGTCAGCACTGGCAGAGTAATCCTCAGGCTCCGGGATCGACTCCACACGAGGTCTTAGGCCCGGCATCAACGGGAGAGGAATCCCGAGAGGCCCCCGAGCAACTCGCATGGGGACTGTCCTTTCCTGAGGCCAGCAGAGCGGGTCTCTGAGGTCCCAGTCGGAAGTCGAGAGCACCTGCCGCAACCCGAGAAAATCCAGGAGGTTCTCCCCTCCAGGCGAAATGAGGCCCATTTGCGTCTGAGGCGTCTTGAGGCCAATCACATCTAACCTATGGAACTTACAAAGGGTTCTTCACACCCTTGCTGCAACTCAAGAAGTTCCCCGACATACCCGTCTCCACTCGGGAGGAATCACGAGAGTCCCGCCCACATCCAGAGGAGCCCATTTCCGCCTCCTAGCTCTAGAGGAGGGATCCTTTCCCTGTGTGTTGGGGAAAGAATTCCCCGCGTTCCCGTCGCATGTCAAGTGGAGGCGCTGTCCACAGGAAAGTCGAGAGGAACTACAGGGTCGTGCCACCATTCCCAGAGTACCCCAGATGTCTCAGTCCATTCCAGGGAAACCTGTTTTCCCTGCACTGCCTCAACTTTCAAGCCGAGGATCGACTCACACCACGGTGGCACGTGGGACAGCCCTGTGGGAAAGCCTCGTGGGAAAGCCACAGATCCCTTGATATACGCGAAGGGAAGCGTGAGACTGCTGCTACAGCTCGGGAGGAAAGCGCACGTGCATGCCCCCACTCGAGAGGAGGACTGACTCCTCTGGGGAGACTCCAGAAGTACCCCAAGATCCATGTCAGCACTGGAGAGGAATCCTCAGGTTCCGGCACCGACTCCACACAAGATCTTAGGCCCCGGCATCAACGGGAGAGGAATCCCGAGAGGCCCCGAGCAACTTGCATGGGACTGGTCCTTTCCTGAGGCCACCAGAGCGGGTCCCTGAGGTCCCCGTCGTAAGTCGAAAGCACCTGCCGCAACTCGAGAAAATCCAGGAGGTTCTCCCCTCCAGGCGAGATGAGGCCCATTTCCGCTGAGGCGTCTCGAGGCTAATCACACCTAACCTCTGGAACTTCCAAAGGGTGATTCACACCCTTGCTGCAACTCAAGAAGTTCCCCGACATACCCGTCTCCGCTCGAGAGGAAGCACGAGAGTCCCGCCCACATCCAGAGGAGCCCCGTTTCCGCCTCCTAGCTCGAGAGGAGAGATCCTTTCCCTGCGTGGTCGGGAAAGAATTCCCGGCGTTCCCGGCGCATCTCAAGAGGAGGCGCTCTCCACAGGAAAGGCAAGAGGAACTCGAGGGTCGTGCCACCATTCCCAGAGTTCGCCAGAAAATTCCTTGTCGGGAATTTTATTGGCCTTCCGCGTAAACCTAGCTATTCAGCCTTTTTCCTCCAGTTAATCCTTCTTACTACCCTATAAGTTCTTAATCTCATCTTACATTAATAAATACACAAGACTTTCCACGTCAACGCCGTCCATCCATCGAATTCCCTGGATCCAGCGGGGCTGGACCCCGGCACACTGAGATATCTGGAGGACTCTTGGAATGATGGCACGACACTGGAGTTTCTCTCGCCTTTCCTGTGGAGAGCGCCTCCTCTTGAGATGCGACGGGAACACAGGGAATTCTTTCCGGAACATACAGGGAAAGGATACCTGACCGCGAGGTACGAGGCAGAAACGGGGCTCCTCTGGATGTGGGTGGGACTCTCGTGCTTCCTCTCGAGTGGAGTCAGGTATGTTGGGGAACTTCTTGAGTTGTAGCAAGGGTGTGAAGGACCCTTTGGAAGTTCCAGGGGTTAGGTGTGATTAGCCTCGAGACGCCTGAGCGGAAATGGGCCTCATCTCGCCTGGAGGGGAGAACCTCCTGGATTTTCCTCGAGTTTCGGCAGGTGCTCTTGACTTACGACGGGGACCTCAGGGACCCGCTCTGGTGGCCTCAGGAAAGGCCAGTCCCCATGCGAGTTGCTCGGGGGCCTCTCGGGATTCCTCTCCCTTCGACGCCGGGGCCTAAGACCTTGTGTGGAGTCGGTGCCGGAACCTGAGGATTCCTCTCCAGTGCTGACATGCATCTTACGGTACTTCTGGAGTCTCCCCAGGGGAGTCAGTCCTCGTCTCGAGTGGGGGCATGCACGTTCGCTTTCCTCCCGAGCTGTAGCAGAACTGTCACGCTTCCCTTCCCTTGGATCAAGGGATCTGTGGCTTTCCCTAGAGGCTTTCCCAGGAGGCTTTCCCACGAGGCTTTCCCACAGGGCTGTCCCACGTGCCACCGTGGTGTGAGTCGATCCTCGGCTTGAAAGTCGAAGCAGTGCAGGGAAAACAGGTTTCCCTGGAATGGACTGAGACATCTGGGGGACTCTGGGAATGGTGGCACGACCCTGGAGTTCCTCTCGCCTTTCCTGTGGAGAGCGCCTCCTCTTGAGATGAGACAGGAACGCCGGGAGTTCTTTCCTGACCATGCAGGGAAAGGATCCCTCCTCTCGAGCTAGGAGGCGGAAACGGGGCTCCTCTGGATGTGGGCGGGACTCTCGTTCTTCCTCTCGAGTGGAGAGAGGTATGTAGGGGATCTTCTTGAGTTGCAGCAAGGGTGTGAAGGACCCTTTGGAAGTTCCAGAGGTTAGGTGTGATTAGACTCGAGACGTCTCAGCGGAAATGGGCCTCATCTCGACTGCAGGGGAGAACCTCCTGGGTTTTCTCGAGTTTCAGCAGGTGCTCTCCAGTTACGACCGGGACTTATGTAACCCGCTCTGGTCCGCTCAGGTAATGCCAGTCGACTTGCGAGTTGCTAAGGGGCCTCTCGGGATTCCTCTCCGGTCGATGACGGGGCCTAAGACCTTTTTTGGAATCGGTGCCCGAACCTGACGTTTCCTCTCCAGTGCTGAAATGGATCTTGGGGTACTACTGGAGTCTCCACAGGGGAGTCATCTTCGTCTCCAATGGGGGCATGCACGTGCGCTTTTCTCCCGAGCATTAGGAGCAGAGTCAATTTTCCCGTTGGGTTGATCAAAGGGTTTCTTGTTTTCCCTCGAGGCTTTCCCACGTGGCTTTCCCACGAGGCTTTCCCACAGGGCTGTCCCACGTGCCACCATCGTGTGAGTCGGTCCTCCGCGTGAACGTCGAGGCAGTGCAGGGTAAACAAGTTCCTCTGGAAAGGACTGAGTCATCTGGGGGACTCTTGGAATGGTGGAACGACCCTGGAGTTCCTCTCACCTTTCTTGTGGAGCGTGCCTCCTCTTGAGATGCGACAGGTACGACAGGAATTCTTTCCCGGCCTATCAGGGAAAGCATCCCTCACATTGAGCTAGGAGGGGGAATTGGGGCTCCTCTGGATGTGGGTGGTACCCTGGTGATTCCTATGTAGTGGCGACGGTTCTCTCCTGGAACTTCTTGAGTTGCAACAAGGGTGTGAAGGACCCTTTGGAAGTTCCAGAGGTTAGGTGTGATTAGCCTCGAGACGTCTCAGTGGAAATGGGCCTCATCTCGCCTGAAGGGGAGAATCTCCTTCATTTTCTCGAGTTGTGGCAGGTGCTCTCGACTTACGACGGGGACCTCAGGGACCCGTCTGTTGGCCTTAGGAAGACCAGTCCCCATGCGAGTTGCTAGAGGGCCTCTCGGAATTCCTCACCGGTAGATGCCGGGGCCCAAGACCTTCGGTGGAGTGGGGGCCAGAACCTGAGTATTCCTCTCCAGTGCTGACATGTTTTTGGGATACTTCTGAAGTCTCCCAAGGGGAATCAGTCCTCGTCTCGAGTGGGGGCATGTGCATGCTCTTTCCTCCCGAGCTGTAGCAGCAGTGTCATGCTTCCCGTCGCGTGGATCAATGGATCTGTGGCTTTTCCTCTAGGCTTTTCCTAGAGGATTTCCCACGAGGCTTTCCCACAGGGCTGTCCCCCGTGCCACCGTGGTGTGAGGCGATCCTCGGCATGAAAGTTTAAGCACTCTTTAAAAACAAGATCCTCTGGAATGGACTGAGACATCTGGGGACGCTTGGAATGGTGGCACGACCATGGAGTTCCTCTCTCCCTTCCTGTGGAGAGCGCCTCCCCCTGAGATGCGACGGGAATGCCGGAAGTTCTTTCCCGACCAAGCAGGGAAAGGATCCCTCATCTCTAGCTAGGAGGATGAAACGGGGCTACTCTGGATGTGGGCAGGACCCTCGTGTTTCCTCTCGAGTGGAGATGGGAATGTCGGGGAACTTCTTGAGTTGCAGCAAGGGTGTGAAGGACCCTTTGGAAGTTCCAGAGATTAGATGTAATTAGCCTCGAGACACCTCATTGGAAATGGGCCTCATCTCGCCTGGAGGGGAGAACCTCCTGGATTTTCTCGAGTTGCGGCAGGTGCTCCCGACTTACGACGGGGACCTCAGGGACCCGCTCTGGTGACTTCATCAAAGTCCAGTCCCCATGCCAGATGCTGGGGGGCTTCTCTTGATAACTCTCCTGTTGATGCCCGGGCCGAACAACTTGTGTGGATTCGGGGCCGGAACCTGAGGTTTCCTCAGCAGTGCTGACATGGATATTGGGGTTCTTCTGGAGTCTCACCTGGAGAGTCAATCCTCCTCTCAAGTGAGGGCACGCACGTGTGCTTTCCTCCCGAGCTGTAGCAGCAGGGTCACGCTTCCCGTCGTGTGGATCAAGGGATCTGTGGCTTTCCCTGGAGGCTTTCCCACGAGGCTTTCTCACAGGGCTTTCCCTCGTGCCACCGTGGTGTGAGTTGATCCTCAGCGTGAAAGACGAGGCAGTGCAGGGAAAACAGGTTCCTCTGAATTGGACTGATGCTGGGAGCCAGTATGAGGACTCCCGCCCGTGATAACGTCATGAGGAAGAAAGCTGACATAGGCATGGTGTGTTCAGACTTCAGGGACCCCTCTGGAAGTTCCTATGCACGTACCCCAACAAAAATCTGCCGGCTTTTTGCTCTGCTTTTCCACTCTTCTGACATTTTCTGGAAAAAGTCAATTCAGGGCTTTAGTCTTCTGCATTTGAAAGAGTGTTTCAATCCAAAAACCCCTCTGAATGCTTTCTAGCCTGCCTGCAGGACTCGTACAGCTGGGCATGTGATTGTTTGAGGCCTCCTTTCCCCAGGAGGCACAGGAAGCTTAAAGCATCCTAGGAATGTAGGGGCATCTGAGGAGTCAAAATCTTTATAATAGGACTGATTTAAAGTTTCATTTTTTGGGTCAATGCTTGCTGCTAAATTTTCATATCCTTTATTTTTAGATAGAGTTGGTATATTAAAAAAACAAGTAGTAGACCTGGTATTAGCAACATTAGATCTTTGAGTTAAGTACCTTCTTTGTTATAACCCACTGCACCTTTGTTCTATAGAGATGTAACTTTAATGCTTTAAGGAAATGCAGATTAAACAAAAACACTTCAGAGGAAACAAAATTAACATTCATTAAGGAAGAGAGCCAAAAAGTGTTTAACAAGCCTCTTGGCCAGAAGATAATGTAAATCACCAGAGACCTTTTGTATACAAAATGATGTACAGAAAGAGTCTGGGGTGCGAACGCTACATAATTTTGTGTTACCCATTGAACTCCATGTTTTATCAAAAGTATAAAAGGCTTTATGAACAATAAAGGATGGGGCCAGTTTCTCGGACCAGTTTCTCGAACTAGTCTCTCGGCCTGGTTTCTTGGGACTCAGGCTCCCCCCGTGTCTTTTTCTCTCTTTCTTCTTCTCTCCATTTCCTTCTCTCTGCTTTTTACTTTAACTTCAGGCTGAATCACCACCAGGGGCGCGGAGGCTCGCCAGCTCTACTTACTTGCCTGGCTGTTAAGACCTGCACGAAAGGGAGCTTAAGGCGAGGCACCCTTAGATATTCAAGCAGGGGCTGGTGGCCCAACATAGATGGTGAAAATTCCTTGTCTGGAATTTTATTGGTCTTCCACGTAAACCAAGCTATTCAGCCCTTTTCCTCCAGTTAATCTTCTTACTACACTATAATTTCTTAATCTAATCTTACATTAATAAATAAAAAAGACTTTCCACGACAACGCCGTCCATCCGTCGAATTCCCTGGATCCAGCGGGGCTGGACCCCGGCAGACTGAGATATCTGGGGGACTCTTGGAATGGTGGCACGACCCTGGAGTTCCTCCGCCTTTCCTGTGGAGAGCACCTCCTCATGAGATGCGACGGGAACACCGGGAATTCTTTCCCGAACATGCAGGGAAAGGATACCTGACCTCGAGGTATGAGGCGGAAACGGGGCTCCTCTGGATGTGGGCGGGATTCTCGTGCTTCCTCTCGAGTGGAGTCAGGTATGTCGGAGAACTTCTTGAGTTGCAGCAAGGGTGTGAAGGACGCTTTGGAAGTTCCAGATGTTAGGTATGGTTAGCCTCGAGACGCCTCAGAGGAAAAGGGCCTCATCTCGCCTGGAGGGGAGAACCTCCTGGATTTTCTCGAGTTTCGGCAGGTGCTCTTGACTTACTACGGGGACCTCAGGGACCCGCTCTGGTGGCCTCAGGAAAGGCCAGTCCCCATGCAAGTTGCTCGGGGCCTCTCGGGATTCCTCTCCCGTCGATGCCGGGGCCTAAGACCCTGTGTGGAGTCGGTGCCGAAACCTGGGGTTTCCTCTCCAGTGCTGACATGGATCTTGGGGTATTTCTGGAGTCTCCCCAGGGGAGTTAGTCGTCCTCTTGTGTGGGGGCATGAACGTGCACTTCCCTCCGGAGCTGTAGCAGCAGTGCAACGCTTCCTTTCGCGTGGATCAAGGGATCTGTGGCTTTCCCTCGAGGCTTTCCCACGAGGCTTTCCCACAGGGCTGTCCCACGTGCCACCGTGGTGTGAGTCGATCCTCGGCTTGAAAGTCGCGGCAATCGAGGGAAAACAGATTTCCCTGGAATGGACTTAGACATCTGCGGGACTCTGGGAATGGTGGCAAGGCCCGGGAGTTCCTCTCGCCTTCCAGTGGAGAGTGCCTCCTCTTGAGATGCGACGAGAACGCCGGGAATACTTTCCCGACGACGCAGGGACAGGATCCCTCCTCTCTAGCTAGGAGGCGGAAACGGGGCTCCTCTGGATGTGGGCAGGACTCTCTTGCTTGCTCTCGAGTAGAGACGGGAATATTGGGGGACTTCTTGAGTTGCAGCAAGGGTGTGAAGGACCCTTTGGAAGTTCCAGAGGTTAGGTGTGATTAGCCTCCAGACGCCTCAGCAGAAATGGGCCTCATCTCGCCTGAAGGGGAGAACCTCCTGGATTTTCTCGAGTTGCGGCAGGTGCTCTCGACTTACGACGGGACCTCAGGGACCCGCTCTGTTGGCCTCAGGAAAGGACAATCCCCAAGCGAGTTGCTCGGGGGCCTCTCGTGTTTCCTCTCCCGTCGATGCCAGCGCCTAAGATCTTGTGTGGAGACGCTGCCGGAACCTGAGGATTCCTCTCCAGTCCAGAAATGGATCTTGGTGTACTTCTGGAGTCTCCCCAGGGGAGTCAGTCTTCGTCTCGAGTGGGGGCATGCACGTGCGCTTTCCTCCCGACCTGAAGCAGCAGTATCACGCTTCCCTTCGCTTGGATCAATGGATCTGTGGCTTTCACTCGAGGCTTTCCCACAAAGCTTTCCCACGAGGCTTTCCGGCAGGGCTGTCCCACGTGCCACCGTGGTGTGAGTCGATCCTCGGCATGAAAGTCGAGGCAGTGCAGGGAAAACAGTTTTCCCTGGAATGGACTGAAACTTCTGGGGACTCTGGGAATGGTGGCACGACCCTGGAGTTCCTCTCCCCTTTCCTGTGGAGAGCGCCTCCTCTTGAGATGCGACGGGAACGCCGGGAATTCTTTCCCGACCACGCAGGGAAAGGATCCCTTCTCTCGAGCTAGGAGGAGGAAACGGGGCTCCTCTGGATGTGCGGGGAACTCTCGTGCTTCCTCTCGGGTAGAAATGGGTATGTCGGGGAACTTCTTGAGTTGCAGCAAGGGTGTGAAGGACCCTTTTGAAGTTCCAGAGGTTAGGTTTGATTAGCCTCGAGACGTCTCAGCGGAAATGGGCCTCATCTCGCCTGGAGGGGAAAACCTCCTGGATTTTCTCGAGTTGCGGCAGGTGCTCTCGACTTACGATAGGGACCTCAGGGACCCGCTCTGTTGGCCTCAGGAAAGGCCAGTCCCCATGCGACTTGCTCGGGGGCCTCTGGGAATTCCTCTCCCGTCGATGCCGGAGCCTAAGATCTTGTGTGGAGTACGTGCAGGAACCTGAGCATTCACCTCCAGTGCTGACATGGATCTTGGGGTACTTCTGGAGTCTCCCCAGGGGAGTCAGTCGTCGTCTCGAGTGGGGGAATGCACGTGCACTTTCCGCCCGAGCTGAAGCAGCAGTGTCACGCTTCCGTTCGCGTGGATCATGGGATCAGGGGCTTTCCCTCGAGGCTTTCCCACGAGGCTTTCCAAAGAGGCTTTCCCACGAGGCTTTCCCACAGGGCTGTCCCACATGCCACAGTGGTGTGTGTCGATCCTCGGCTTGAAAGTCGAGGCAGTGCAGGGAAAACAGGTTTCCCTGGAATGGACTGAGACATCCAGGGGACTCTGGGAATGGTGGCACGACCCTGGAGTTCCTCTCGCCTTTCCTGTGGAGCGCGCCTCCTCTTGAGATGTGACGGGAACACCGGGAATTCTATCCCGACCACGCAGGGAAAGGATCCCTCCTCTCGAGCTAGGAGGCGGAAACGGGGCTCCTCTGGATGTGGGCGGGACTCTCGTGCTTCCTCTCGAGTGGAGACGGGTATGTCGGGGAACTTCTTGAGTTGCAGTAAGGGTGTGAAGGACCCTTTGGAAGTTCCAGAGGTAAGGTGTGATTAGCCTCGAGAAACCTCAGCGGTAATGGGACTCAGCTCGCCTGGAGGGG
Organism: Capra hircus; assembly: GCF_001704415.2. Classification (NCBI taxonomy): domain Eukaryota; kingdom Metazoa; phylum Chordata; class Mammalia; order Artiodactyla; family Bovidae; genus Capra; species Capra hircus. The sequence continues at coordinate 1,860 of NW_017213230.1, read as the reverse complement.
AGAACCTCCTGGATTTTCTCGAGTTGCGGCAGGTGCTCTCGACTTACGACGGGGACCTCAGGGACCCGCTGTGGTGGCCTCAGGAAAGGCCAGTCCCCATGCGAGTTCCTCTGAGGCCTCTCGGATTCCTCTCCCATTGATGCAGGGGCCTAAGACCTTGTGTGGAGTCGGTGCCGGAACCTGAGGATTCCTCTCCAGTGCTGACATGGATCTTGGGGTACTTCTGGAGTCACCCCAGGGTTGTCAGTCCTCGTCTCGAGTGGGGCCATGCACGTGCGCTTTCCTCCCGAGTTTTAGCAGCAGTGTCACGCTTCCCTTCGCGTGGATCAATGGATCTGTGGCTTTCCCTCCAGGCTTTCCCACGAGGCTTTCCCACAGGGCTGCCCCACGTGCCACTGTGGTGTGAGTCGATCCTCGGCTTGAAAGTCGAGGCAGTGCAGGGAATACAGGTTCCCTGAAATGGACTGAGACATCTGGGGGACTCTAGGAATGGTGGCACGAACCTGGAGTTCCTCTCGCTTTTCCTCTGGAGAGCGCTTCCTCTTGAGTTGCGACGGGAACGCCGGGAATTCTTTCCCGACCACGCATGGAAAGGATCAATCCTCTCGAGCTATGAGGCGGAAACAGGGCTCCTGTGGATGTGGGCGCGACTCTCGTGCTTCCTCTCGAGTGGAGACGGGTATGTCGGGGAACTTCTTGAGTTGCAGCAAGGGTGTGAAGGACCCTTTGGAAGTTCCAGAGGTTAGGTGTGAATACCCTTGAGACGCCTCAGCGGAAATGGGCCTGACCTCGCCTGGAGGGGAGAACCTCCTGGATTTTCTCGAGTTGCGGCAGGTGCTCTCGACTTACGTTGGGGACCTCAGGGACCCACTCTGGTGGTCTCAGGAAAGGCCAGTCCCCATGCGAGTTACTCGGTGGACTCTCGGGGGCTTCTCGGGTTTCCTCTCCCGTCGATGCTGGGGCCTAAGACCTTGTGTGGAGTCAGTGCCGGAACCTGAGGATTCCCCTCCAGTGTTGACATGGATCTTGGGGTACGTCTGGAGTCTCCCCAGGGGAGTCAGTCCTCGTCTCGAGTGGGGGCATGCACATGTGCTTTCCTCTCCAGCTGTAGCAGCAGTGTCACGCTTCCCTTCGAGTGGATCAAGGGATCTGTGGCTTTCCCTCGAGGCTTTCCCACGAGGTTTTCCCACGAGGCTTTCCCACAGGGCTGTCCCACGTGCCACCGGTGGTGTGAGTCGATCCTCGGCTTGAAAGTTGAGGCAGTGCAGGGAATACAGGTTTCCCTGGAATGGACTGAGACATCTGGGCGACTCTGGGAATGATTGCACGACCCTGGAGTTCCTCTCGCCTTTCCTGTGGGGAGCGCCTCCTCTTGAGATGCGACGGGAACGCCGGGAATTCTTTCCCGACCACGCAGGGAAAGGATCCCTCCTCTCGAGCTAGGAGGCGGAAAACGGGGCTCCTCTGGATGTGGGGCCGGGACTCTCGTTGCTTCCTCTCCACGTGGAGTCGGGAATGTTGGCGGAAGATTCTTGAAGTTTCCAAGCACAGGTGTGAGGACCCTTTTGGAAGTTCCAGAAGTTTTGGGTGTATAGCCCCTCGAGACGCATCAGCGCAATGGCCCATCATACGCGCCTGGAGGGGAGAACGACTCCTGGATTTTCTCGAGTTTGCGGCAGGGTTGCTGCTCGATTTACCGACGGGGACGTCGAGGGACCCGCTCTGGTGGCCTCAGGAAAGGCCAGTCGCCTTGCGAGTTGCTCGGGGCCTTCCGGGGGTCTCTCGGGAATTCCTCTCCAGTCGATATTCGGGCCTAAGACCTTGTGTGGAGTCGGTGCCAGACCTGAGGTGGTTTACCTC
>NW_017213229.1:0-15810 GCF_001704415.2 Capra hircus | reverse complement strand
TCTGGATTGGACTGATGCTGGGAGCAAGTGTGAGGACTCCGCCCGTGATAAGGTTATGAGGAAGGAAGGTGACATACGCAAGGTGTGTTCAGACTTCAGGAACCCTCTGCAACCTACACATGTACCCAACAAAAATCTCCGCCTTTTTGCTCTCTGCCTTTCACTCTTCTCACATTTTCTGGAAAAAGTCAATTCAGGGCTTTAGTCTTCTGCATTTGAAAGAGTGTTTCAATCCAAAAACCCTCTGATGGCTTTCTAGCCTGCCTGCAGGACTCTAACTGCTGAGCATGTGATTGTTTGAGGCCTCCTGGCCGCAGGAGGCACAGGAAGCTTAAAGCATCCTAGGAATGTAGGGGCATCCGAGGAGTCAAAATCTTTAGAATAGGACTGATTAAAAGTTTCATTTGTTGGGTCAATGCTTGCTGCTAAATTTTCATATCCTTTATTTTAGATATAGTTGGTATATAAAAAACAAGTAGCAGACCTGTTATTAGCAACATTAGATCTTTGAGTTAAGTACCTTCTTTGTTATAACCCACCTCACCTTTGTTCTTTAGAGATGTAACTTTAATGCTTTAAGGAGATGCAGATTAAAGAAAAACACTTCAGGGGAAACAAAATTAACATTCATTAAGGAAGAGAGCCAAAAAGTGTTAACAAGCCTCTTGGCCAGATGATAATGTAAATCACCTGAGACCTTTTATTTACAAAATGATGTACAGAAAGAGTCTGGGCAGAGAAAGCTACATAATTTTGTGTTACCCATTGATCTCCATGTTTTATCAAAAGTATAAAAGTCCTTCTGAACAATAAAGGATGGGGCCAGTTTCTCAGACCAGTTTCTCGAACTAGTCTCTCGGCCTGGTTTCTTGGGACTCAGGCCCCCCCCCGTGTCTTTCCTCTCTTGCTTCTTCTCTCCCTTGCCTTCTCTCTGCTCTTTACTTTAACTTCAGGCTGAATCACCACTAGGGGCGCGGAGGCTCGCCAGGTCTACTTACTTGGCCTGGCTGTTAAGACCTGCACGAAAGGGAGCTTAAGTCGAGGCATCCCTTAGATATTCAAGCAGGCGCCGGTGGCCCAAGGTAGATGGTGCAAATTCCTTGTCTGGAATTTTATTGGCCTTCCGCGAAAACCAAGTTATTCAGCCCACTTCCTCCACTTAATCTTCTTACTACACTATAGATTCTTAATCTAATCTTACATTAATAAATAAACAAGTCTTTCCACCTCAACGCCGTCCATCCTGGAATTCCCTGGATCCAGCGGGGATGGACCCCGGCAGACTGAGATATCTGGGGGACTCTTGGAATGGTGGCACGACCCTGGAGTTACTCTCGCCTTTCCTGTGGAGAGCGCCCCCTCTTGAAATGAGACGGGAACGCCGGGAATTCTTTCCCGACCACGCAGGAAAGGATCCCTCCCCTCGAGCTAGGAGAAGGAAACGGGGCTCCTCTGGATGTGGGCGGGACTCTCGTCGCTTCCTCTCGAGTGGAGACGGCTATGTCGGGGAACTTCTTGAGTTGCAGCAAGGGTGTGAAGGACCCTTTGGAAGTTCCATAGGTTAGGTGTGATTAGCCTCGAGACGCCTCATTGGAAATGGGCCTCATCTCGCCTGGAGGGGAGAACCTCCTGGATATTTTCGAGTTGCGGCAGGAGCTCTCGACTTACGACGGGGAACTCAGGGACCCGCTCTGGAGGCCTCAGGAAAGGCCAGTCCCCATGCGAGTTGCTCGTGGGCCTCTCGGGATTCCTCTCCCGTCGATGCCAGGGCCTAAGATCTTGTGTGGATTCGGTGCCGGAACCTGAGAATTCCTCTCCAGTGCTGACATGGATCTTGGGGTACTTCTGGAGTCTCCCCAGGGCAGTCAGTCCTCGTCTGGAGTGGGGGCATGCAAGTGCTCTTTCCTTGCGAGCTGAAGGAGCAGTAACACCCTTCCCTTCGTGTGTATGAAGGGATTTGTGGCTTTCACTCGAGGCTTTCCCACGAGGCTTTCCCACAGGGCTTGTCCCACGTGCCACCGTGGTATGAGTCGATCCTCGGGCTTGAAAGTTGACGCAGTGCTGGGAAAACAGGTTTCCCTGGAATGGACTGGAGACATCTGGGGGACTCTGGGAATGGTGGCATGACCCTGGAGTTCCTCTCGCCTTTCCTGTGGAGAGCGCCTCATCTTGAGATGCGACGGAAATGCCGGGAATTTTTTCCCGACCATGCAGGGAAAGGATCCCTCCTCTCAAGCTATGAGACGGTAACGGGGCTCTTCTGGATGTGGGCGGGACTCTCGTGCTTCCTCTCAAGTGGAGATGGGTATGTCGGGGTACTTCTTGAGTTGCAGCAAGGGAGTGAAGGACCATTTGGAAGTTCCAGACGTTAGAAGTGATTAGTCTCGAAGACGCCTCAGCGGAAATGGGCCTCATCTCGCCTGGAGGGGAGAACCTCCTGGATTTTCTCGAGTTGCGTCAGGTGCTCTCGACTTACGACGGGGACCTCAGGGGACCGCTCTGGTGGCCTCAGGAAAGGCCAGTACCCCATGCGAGTTGCTCATGGGCCTCTCGGGATTCCTCTCCCGTCGATGCCGGGGGCCTAAGACCTTGTGTGGTGTCGGTGCCGGAACCTGAGGATTCTTCTCCAGTGCAGACATGGATCTTGGGGTTCTTCTGCAGTCTCCCCAGGGGAGTCAGTCCTCGTCTCGAGTGGGGGCATGCACGTGCGCTTTCCTCCCGAGCTGTAGCAGCAGTGTCGTGCTTCACTTCGCGTGGATAAAGGGATCTGTGGCTTTCCCTCGAGGCTTTCCCACGAGGCTTTCCCACGAGGCTTTCCCACGAGGCTTTCCCACAGGGCTGTCCCACGTGCCACCGTGGTGTGAGTCGATCATCGGCTTGAAAGTCAAGGCAGTGCAGGGAAAACAGGTTTCCTTGGAATGGACGCAGACATTTGGGGGACTCTGGGAATGTTAGCACGAACCTGGAGTTCCTCTCGCCTTTCCTGTGGAGAGCGCCTCCTCTTGAGATGCGACGGGAACGCCGGGAATTCTTTCCCGACCACGCAGGGAAAGGATCCCTCCTCTCGAGCTAGGAGGCGGAAACGGGGCTCCTCTGGATGTGGGCGGGACTCTCGTGCTTCCTCTCGAGTGGAGACGGGTATGTCAGGGAACTTCTAGAGTTGCAGCAAGGGTGTGAAGGACCCTTTGGAAGTTCCAGAGGTTAGGTGTGATTAGCCTCGAGACGCCTCATGGAAATGGGCCTCATCTCGCCTGGAGGGGAGAATCGCCTGGATTTTCTCGAGTTTCGGCAGGTGCTCTCGACTTATGACGGGGACCTCAGGGACCCGCACTGGTGGCCTCAGGAAAGGCCAGTCCCCATGCGAGTTGCTCGGGGGCCTCTCGGATTCCTCTCCCGTCGATGCTGAGGCCTAAGACTTTGTGTGGAGTCAGTGCCGGAAACTGAGGATTCCTCTCTAGTACTGACATGGATCTTGGGGTACTTCTGGAGTCTCCCCAGAGGAGTCAGTCCTCGTCTCGAGTGGGGGCATGGACGTGCGATTTCCTCCCGTGCTGTAGCAGCAGTGTTGCGCTTCCCTTCATATGGATCAAGGGATCTGTGGCTTTCCCTCGAGGCTTTCCCACGAGGCTTTCCCAAGAGGCTTTCCCACGAGGCTTTCCCACAGGGCTGTCCCACGTGCCACCGTGGTGTGAGTCGATCCTCGGCTTGAAAGTCGACGCAGAGCTGGGAAAACAGGTTTCCCTGGAATGGACTGAGATATCTGGGGGACTCTGGGAATGGTGGCACGACCCTGGAGTTCCTCTCGCCTTTCCTTGTGGAGAGTGCCTCCTCTTGAGATGCGACGGAAATGCCGGGAATTTTTTCCCGAACACGCAGGGAAAGGATCCCTCCTCTCGAGCTATGAGACGGAAACGGGGCTCTTCTGGATGTGGCCGGGACTCTCGTGCTTCCTCTCAAGTGGAGGCGGGTATGTCGGCAGAACTTCTTGAGTTGCAGCAAGGGTGTGAAGGACCCTTTGGAAGTTCCAGATGTTAGAATTGATTAGCCTGAGACGCCTCAGCGGAAATGGGCCTCATCTCGCCCAGAGGGGAGAACCTCCTGTATTTTCTCGAGTTGCGGCAGGTGCTCTCGACTTACGACTGGGACCTCAGGGACCCGCTCTAGTGGCCTCAGGAAAGGCCAGTCCCCATGCGAGTTGCTCGGGAGCCTCTCGGGATTCCTCTCCCGTCGATGCGGGGCCTAAGATCTTGTGTGGAGTCGGTGCCGGAACCTGAGGATTCCTCTCCAGTGCTGACATGGATCTTGGGGAACTTCTGGAGTCCCCCCAGGGGAGTCAGTCCTCGTCTCGAGTGGGGGCATGCACGTGCTCTTTCCTCCCGAGCTGTAGGAGCAGTAACACCCTTCCCTTCGTGTGTATGAAGGGATTTGTGGCTTTCCCCCCAAGGCTTTCCCACGAGGCTTTCCCACGAGGCTTTACCACAGGGCTGTCCCACGTGCCACCGTGGGGTGAGTCGATCCTCGGCTAGAAAGTCGAGCCAGTGCTGGGAAAACAGTTTTCCCTAGAATGGATTGAGACATCGGGGGACTCTGGGAATGGTGGCACGACCCTGGAGTTCCTCTCGCCTTCGTGTGGAGAGCGCCTCATCTTGAGATGCGACGGAAATGCCGGGAATTTTCTCCCGACCACGCAAGGAAAGGATCCCTCCTCTCAAGCTATGAGACGGAAACGGGGCTCTTCTGGATGTGGGCGGGACTCTCGTGCTTCCTCTCAAGTGGAGATGGGTATGTTGGGGAACTTCTTGAGTTGCAGCAAGGGAGTGAAGGACCCTTTGGAAGTTCCAGATGTTAGAATTGATTAGCCTCGAGACGCCTCAGCGGAAATGGGCCTCATCTCGCCTGGAGGGGAGAACCTCCTGTATTTTCTCGAGTTGCGGCAGGTGCTCTCGACTTACGACGGGGACCTCAGGGACCCGCTCTAGTGCCTCAGGAAAGGCCAGTCCCCATGCGAGTTGCTCGGGGGCCTCTCGGGATTCCTCTCCCATTAATGTCGGGGCCTAAGATCTTGTGTGGAGTCGGTGCCGGAACCTGAGGATTCCTCTCCACTGCTGACATGGATTTTGGGGTACTTCTGGAGTCTCCCCAGGGGAGTCAGTCCTCGTCTCGAGTGGGGGCATGCACGTGCGCTTTCCTCCCGAGCTGTAGCAGCAGTGTCACGCTTCCCTTCGCGTGCATCAAGGGATCAGGGGCTTTCCCTCGAGGCTTTTCCTCGAGGCTTTCCCACTAGGCTTTCCCACAGGGCTGTCCCACGTGCCACCCTGGTGTGAGTCGATCCTTGGCTTGAAAGTCGAGGCAGTGCAGGGAAAACAGGTTTCCCTGGAATGGACTGAGATATCTGGGGGACTCTGGGAATGTGGCACGACCCTGGAGTTCCTCTCGCCTTTCTTGTGGAGAGCGCCTCCTCTTGAGATGCGAGGGGAATGCCGGGAATTCTTTCCCGACCACGCAGTGAAAGGATCCCTCCTCTCGAGCCTTGAGGCGGAAACGAGGCTCCTCTGGATGTGGCGGGACTCTCGTGCTTCCTCTCGTGTGGAGACGGGTATGTCGGCGAACTTCTTGAGTTGCAGCAAGGGTGTGAAGGACCCTTTGGAATTCCATAGGTTAGGTGTGATTAGCCTCGAGACGCCTCAGCGGAAATGGGCCTCATCTCGCCTGGAAGGGAGAACCTCCTGTATTTTCTCGAGTTACGGCAGGTGCTCTCGACTTACGACGGGGACCTCAGGGACCCTCTCTGGTGGCCTCAGGAAAGGCCAGTCCCCATGCGAGTTGCTCGGGGCCTCTCAGGATTCCTCTCCCGTCGATGCTGGGGCCTAAGACTGTGTGTAGTGTCAGTGCCGGAACCTGAGGATTCCTCTCCAGTGCTGACATGGATCTTGGGGTACTTCTGGAGTCTACCCAGGGGAGTCAGTCCTAGTCTCGATTGGGGGCATGCACGTGCGCTTTCCTCCCGAGCTGTAGCAGCAGTGTCGCGCTTCCCTTCCCGTGGATCAAGGGATCTTTGGCTTTCCCTGGAGGCTTTCCCACGAGGCTTTCCCACGAGGCTTTCCCACGAGGCTTTCCCACAGGGCTGTCCCACGTGCCACCGTGGTGTGAGTCGAATCTGGGCTTGAAAGTCGAGGCAGTGCAAGGAAAACAGGTTTCCCTGCAATGGACTGAGACAACTGGGGGACTCTGGGAAAGGGGCCTGATCCTGGAGTTCTTCTCGCCTTTCCTGTGGAGAGCGCCTCCTCTTGAGATGCGACGGGAACGCTAGGAATTCTTTCCCCACCAAGCAGGGAAAGGATCCCTCCTGTCGAGCTTGCAGGCGGAAACGGGGCCACTCTGGATATGGGCGGGACTCTCGGATTCCTCTTGAGTGGAGAGGGGTATGTAGGGGAACTTCTTGAGTTGCAGCAAGGGTGTGAAGGACCCTTTGGAAGTTCCAGAGTTTAGGTGTGAATAGCCTCGAGACGCCTCAAGCAGAAATGGGCCTCATCTCGCCTGGAGGGGAGAACCTCCTCGATTTTCTCGAGTTGCGGCAGGTGCTCTTGACTTACGACGGGGACCTCAGGGATCCGCTCTGGTGGCCTCAGGAAAGGCCAGTCCCCATGCTAGTTGCTCTGGGGCCTCTTGGGATTCCTCTCCCGTCAATATCGGGGCCTAAGGCCTTGTTTGGAGTTGGTGCCAGAACCTGAGGTTTCCTCTCCATTGCTGACATGGATCTTGGGGTACTTCTGGAGTCTCCCCAGGGGAGTCAGTCCTCGTCTCGAGTGGGGGCATGCACGTGTGCTTTCCTTCCCAGATGTAGCAGCAGTGTCACACTTCCCTTCGCTTGGATCAAGGTATCTGTGGCTTTCCCTCGAGGCTTTCCCACGAGGCTTTCCCACAGGGCTGTCCCACGTTGCCACCGTGGTGTGAGTCGATCCTCGACTTGAAAGTCGAGGCAGTGCAGGGAAAACAGGTTTTCCCTGGAATGGACTGAGACATCTGGGGGACTCTGGGAATGTGGCACGACCCTGGAGTTCCTCTCGCCTTTCCTGTAGAGAGCGCCTCCACTTGAGATGCGACGGGAACGCCGGGAATTCTTTCCCGACCACGCAGGGAAAGGATCCCTCCTCTCGAGCTAGGAGGCGGAAACGGGGCTCCTCTGGATGTGGGCGGGACTCTCGTGCTTCCTCTGGAGTGGAGTCGGGTATGTCGGGGAACTTCTTGAGTTGCAGCAAGGGTGTGAAGAACCCTTTGGAAGTTCCAGAGGTTAGGTGTGATTAGCCTCGAGACGCCTCATCGGAAATGGGCCTCATCTCGCCTGGAGGGGAGAACCTGGTGGATTTTCGCGAGTTGCGACACGTGCTCTCAACTTACCACGGGGACCTTAGGAACCCGGTCTTGTGGCCTCAGGAAAGGCCAGTCCCCATGCGAGTTGCTCGACGGCCTCTCGGGGTTCCTCTCCCGTCTGTGTCGTGGCCTAAAACCTTGTGTGGAGACGATGCCGGAATCTGAGGATTCCTCTCCAGTGTGAAATGGATCTTGGGGTACTTCTGGTGTCTCCCCAGGGGAGTCAGTCCTCGTCTCGATTGGGGGCATGCACGTGCGCTTTCCTCCCGAGCTGTAGCAGCAGTGTCTCTCTACCCTTCGCGTGGATCATGGGATCTGTGGCTTTCCCTCGAGGCTTTCCCAAGGCTTTCACACGAGGCTTTCCCACAGGGCTGTCCAACTTGCCACCGTGGTGTGAGTCGAGCCTCGGCTTGAAAGTCGAGGCAGTGCAGGGAAACAGGTTTCCCTGGAATGGACTGAGACATCTGGGGGAATCTGGTAATGGTGGCACGACCCTGGAGTTCCTCTTGCCTTACTTGTGGAGATGCCGCCTCTTGAGATGCGACGGGAAAGCCGGGAATTCTTTCCCGACCCTGCAGGGAAAGGATCCCACCTCTCGAGATAGGAGGCGGTCACGGGGCTCCTCTGGATGTGGGCGGGACGCTCGTGCTTCCTCTCGAGTGGAGACGGGTATATCCGGGAACTCCTTGAGTTGCAGGAAGGGTGTGAAGGACCCTTTGGAAGTTCCAGAGTTTAGGTGTGATTAGCCTCGAGACGCCTCAGAGAAAATGGGCCTCATCTCGCCTGGACGGGAGAACCTCCTGGATTTTCTCGAGTTGCGGCTGGTGCTCTCGACTTACGACGGGGACCTCAGGGACCCGCTCTGGTGGCCTCAGGAAAGGCCAGTCCCCATGCGAGTTGCTCAGGGGCCCCTCAGGATTCCTCTCCCGGCGATGCCTGGGCCTAAGACCTTGTGTGGAGTCAGTGTCAGAAACTGAGGATACCTCTCCAGTGCTGACATGAATATTGGGGTACTTCTGGAGTCTCCCCAGGGAAGTCAGTCCTCGTCTCGAGTGGGGGCATGCTCGTGCGCTTTCCTCCCGAGATGTAGCAGCAGTGTTATGCTTCCCTTCGCGTGGATCAAGGGATCTGTGGCTTTCCCTCAAGGCTTACCCACCAGGGTTTCCCACGAGGCTTTACCACAAGGCTATCCCACGTGCCACCGTTGTGTGAGTCAACTCTCGGCTTGAAAGTCGAGGCAGTGCAGGGAAAACAGGTTTCCCTTGGAATGGACTGAGACATCTGGGGGACTCTGGGAATGGTGGCACGACCCTGGAGTTCCTCTCGCCTTTCCTGTGGAGAGCGCCCCCTCTTGAGCTGTGACGGGAACGCCGGGAATTCTTTCCCGACCACGGAGGGAAAGGATCCCTCCTCTCGAGCTATGAGATGGAAGCGGGGCTCCTCTGGATGTGGGCGGGCCTCTCGTGCTTCCTCTCGAGTGCAGAAGGGTATGTCGGGGAACTTCTTGAGTTGCAGCAAGGGTGTGAAGGACCCTTTAGAAGTTCCAGAGGTTAGGTGTGATTAGCCTCGAGACGCCTCAGCGGAAATGCGCCTCATCTCGCCTGGAAAGGAGAACCTCCTGGATTTTCCCGAGTTGCGGCACGTGCTCTCGAATTACGATGGGGACCTCAGGGACCCGCTCTGGTGGCCTCAGGAAAGGCCAGTCCCCCTGTGAATTGCTTGGGGGCCTCTCGGGATTCCTCTCCCGTCGATGCCGGGCCCTAAGACCTTGTGTGGAGTCGGGGCCAGAACCTGAGGATTCCTCTCCAGTGCTGACATGGATTTTGGGGTACTTCTGGAGTCTCCACAAAGGAGTCAGGCGTCGTCTCGAGTGGGGACATGAGCGTGCCCTTTCCTCCCATGCTGTAGCAGCAGTGTCACGCTTCCCCTTGCGTGGACCAAGGGATCTGTGGCTTTCCCTCGAGTCTTTCTCACGAGACTTTCCCACAGGGCTGTCCCACGTGTCACGGTGGTGTGAGTCGATCCTCGGCGTGAAAGCCGAGGCAGTGCAGGGAAAACAGGTTCCTGTGGAACGGACTGAGATATCTGGGGGAGTCTTGGAATGGTGGCACGACCCTGCAGTTCCTCTCCCCTTTCCTTTGGAGAGCGCCTCCTCTTGAGATGCGATGGGAATGCCGGGAATTCTTTCCGGACCAAGCAGGGAAAGGATCCGTCCTCTAGAGCTACGAGCCGGAAACGGAGCTCCTCTGGATGTGGCCGGGACCCTCGTGCTTCCTCTTGAGTGGAGACGGGTATGTCGGGGAACTTCTTGAGTTGCAGCATGGCTGTGAAAGACTCTTTGGAAGTTCCAGCGGTCAAGTGTGATTAGCCTCGAGACACCTCAGTGGAAACGGGCCTCATCTCGCCTGCAGGGGAGAACCTCCTGGATTTTACCGAGTTGCGGCAGGTGCTCTTGACTTACGACGGGGACCTCATGGACCCGCTCTGGTGACCTCAGGAAAGGCCAGTCCCCATGCGAGTTGCTAGAGGGCCTGTCGCTGTACCTCTCCCGTCGATGCCAGGGCCTAAGACCTTGTGTGGAGTCGGGGCCGGAACCTGAGGATTCCTCTCCAGGGCTGACATGCATCTTGGGGTACTTCTGGAGTCTCCCCAGGGGAGTCAGTCCTCGTCTCGAGTGGGGGCATGCACGTGTGCTTTCCTCCCGAGCTGTAGCAGCAGTGTCACGCTTCCCGTCGCGTGGATAAAGGGATCTGTTACTTTCCCTCGAGGCTGTCCCACGAGGCTTTCCCACAGGGCTCTCCCACGTGCCACCATGGTGTGAGTCGATCCTCGGCATGAAAGTCAAAGCAGTGCAGGGAAAACAGGATCCTCTGGAATGGACGGAGACATCTGGGGGCACTTGGAATGGTGGCACGACCCATGAGTTCCTCTCTCCTTTCCTGTGCAGCGCGCCTCATCTTGAGATGCGTCGGAAACGTTGGGAATTCTTTCCCGAGGAAGCAGGGAAGGATCCCTCATCTCGAGATTGGAGGCGGAAAAGGAGCTCCTCTGGAGGAGGCCGGACCCTCGTGCTTCCTCTGGAGTGGAGACGGGTATATCGGGGAACCTCCTGAGTTGTAGCAAGGGTGTGTAGGACCCTTTGGAAGTTCCAGAGTTTAGGTGTGATTACTCTCGAGACGCCGCAGAGAAAATGGGCCTCATCTCGACTGGAGCAGAGAACCTCCTGGATTTTCTCCAGTTGCGGCAGGTGCTCTCAACATACGACTGTGACCTCCGGGACAGTGTAGCAGATGTGTCACGCTTCCCTTCGCGGGGATCAAGGGATCTGTGCCTTTCCCACGAGGCTTTCCCAAGGGCTGTCCCACGTGCCACCATGGTGTGAGTGGATCCTCGGCCTGAAAGTCGAGGCATTGCGGGGAAAACAGGTTCCTCTGAAATGGACTGAGATATCTGGGGGACTCTTGGAATGGTGGCACGACCGTGGAGTTCCTCTCGCCTTTCCTATTGAGAGCCCTTGCTCTTGAGAGGCCACGGGAACGTTGAAAAATCTTTCTTGACTAAGAAGGATAGGATCCCTCATCTCGAGCTACCAGGCGGAAACGGGGTTCCTCTGCATGTGGGCGGGACCCTCGTGCTTCCTCTCGAGTGGAGACGGGTATGTCGGGGAACTTCTTGAGTTGCAGCAAGGACCCTTTTGAATTTCCAGAGTTTAGGTGTGATGAGCCTCCAGACGCCTCAGAGGAAATGGGCCTTATCTCGCCTGGAGTGGAGAACCTCCTGGATTTTCTAGAGTTGGGCAGGGTCTCTCGAGTTACGACGGGGACCTCAGGGACCCGCTCTGGTGGCCTCAGGAAAGGCCAGTGCCCATGGGAGTTGCAAGGGGGCCTTTTGGGATTCCTCTCCCGTCGATGTCGGGGCCTAAGACCTTGTGTGGAGTGGGGGCTGGAACCTGAGGATTCCTCTCCAGTGCTGACATGGATCTTGGGGTACTTCTGGTGTCTCTCCTGGGGAGTCAGTGCTCATCTCGTGTGGGGGCATGCACGTGAGCTTTCCTCACGAACTGTAGCAGCAGTGTCACACTTCCCGTCGCGAGGATCAAGGGATCTGTGGCTTTCCCTCGAGGCTTTCCGACGAGGCTTTCCCACAGGGCTGTCCCACGTGGGACAGGCCATGGTGAAGTGAGTGGATCCTTGGCGTGAAAGTAGAGGCAGTGCAGGGAAAACAAGTTCCTCTGGAATGGACTGAGACATCTGGGGGTCCCTTGGAATTTTGGCACGACACTGGGCTTTCTCTCGCCTTTCCTATTGAGAGCGCCTCTTCTTGAGATGCGACGGGAAAGCTGGGAATTCTTTCCAGACGAAGCAGGAAAAGAATCCCTAATCTCAAGCTACGAGGTGGAAACCAGGCTCCTCTGGATGTGGGCGGGACCCTCGTGCTTCCTCTCGAGTGGAGACTGGGTATGTCGGGGAACTTCTTGAGTTGCAGCAAGCGTGTGAAGGACCCTTTGGAAGTTCCAGAGGTTAGGTGTGATTAGCCTGGAGACGCCTCAACGGAAATGGGCCTCATTTCGCCTGGAGGGGAGAACCTCCTGGATGTTCTCGAGTTGCTGCAGGTGCTCTCGACTTAAGACGGGGAACTCAGGGACCCGCTCTGGTGGCCTCAGGAAAGGCCAGTCCCCAGGCGAGTTAGCTCGGGGGCCTCTTGGGATTCCTCTCCCTTGGATGCCAGGGCCTAAGACCTTGTGTGGAGTCGGTGCTGGAACCTGAGGATTCCTCTCCAGTGCTGACACGGATCTTAGGGGTACTTCTGGAGTCTCCCCAGGGGAGGCAGTCCTCCTCTCAGTGGGGGCATGAAAGTGCGCTTTCCTCCCGCGTTGTAGCAGCACTGTCACGCCTCCCGTCGCATGGATCATGGGATCAGTGGCTTTCCCTCGAGGCTTTCCCACGAGGCTTCCCACGAGGCTTTCCCACGAGGCTTTCCACGAGGCTTTCCCACGAGGCTTTCCCACGAGGCTTTCCCACGAGGCTTTCCCACAGGGCTGTCCCACGTGCCACCGTGGTGTGAGTCGATCCTCGCTTGAAAGTCGAGGCAGTGCAGGGAAAACAGGTTTGCCCTGGAATGGACTGAGACATCTGGGGGAACTCTGGTAATGGTGGCACGACCCTGGAGTTCCTCTCGCCTTTCCTGTGGAGAGCACCTCATCTTGAGATGCGATGGGAACGCTGGGAATTCTTTCCAGACCACGCAGGGAAAGGATCCCTCCTCTCCAGCTATGAGGCGGAAACGGGGCTCCTCTGGATGTGGGCGGGACTCTCGTGCTTCCTCTCGAGAGGAGACGGGTATATCGGGGAAATTCTTGAGTTGCAGCAAGGGTGTGAAGGACCCTTTGGAAGTTCCAGAGGTTAGGTGTGATTAGCCTCGAGAAGCCTCAGCTGAAATGGGCCTCATCTCGCCTGGAGGGGAGAACCTCCTGAATTTTCTCGAGTTGGGGCAGGTGCTCTTGACTTACAGACGGGGACCTCAGGGACCCGCTCTGGTGGCCTCAGGAAAGGCTAGTCCCCCTGCGAGTTGCTTGGGGTCCTCTCGGGATTCCTCTCCTGTCGATGCCGGGCCCTAAGACCTTGTGTGGAGTCTGTGCCGGAATCTGAGGATTCCTCTCCAGTGCTGATATGGATTCTGCGGTACTTCTGGAGTCTCCCCAGGGGAGTCAGTCCTCGTCTCGAGTGGGGGCATGCACGTGCGCTTTCCTCCCAAGCTGCAGCAGCAGTTTCACGCTTCCCTTCGCGTGGATCAAGGGATCTGTGGCTTTCCCTCGAGGCATTTCCCACGAGGCTTTCCCACGAGGCTTTCCCACAGGGCTGTCCCACGTGCCACCGTGGTGTGAGTCGATCCTCGGCTTGAAAGTCGGAGGCAGTGCAGGGAAAACAGGTTACCCTGGAGTGGACTGAGACATCTGGGGGACTCTGGGAATGGTGGCACGACCCTGGAGTTCCTCTCGCCTTTCCTGTGGAGAGCGCCCTCCTCTTGAGCTGCTGACTGGCAAGTCCGGGAATTCATTTCCCGACCACGCAGGGAAAGGATCCCTCCTCTCGAGCTAGGAGGCGGAAACGGGTGCTCCTCTGGATGTGGGCGGGACTCTCGTGCTTCCTCTCGAGTGGAGACGGGTATGTCGGGGAACTTCTTGAGTTGCAGCAAGGGTGTGAAGGACCCTTTGGAAGATCCAGAGGTTAGGTGTGATTAACCTTGAGACGACCTCAGTGGAAATGGGCCTCATCTCGCCTGGAGGGAGAACCTCCTGGATTTTCTCGAGTTGCGGCAGGTTGCTCTCGACTTATAGACGGGGACCTCAGGGACCCGCTCTGGTGGCCTCAGGAAAGGCCAGTCCCCATGCGAGTTGCTCAGGGGATCTCTCGGGATTCCTTCTCCCGGTCAGATGCCTGGGCCTAAGACATTGTGTGGAGTCAGTGTCCGAAACTGAGGATTCCTCTCCAGTGCTGACATGGATCTTGGGGTACTTCTGGAGTCTCCCCAGGGGAGTCAGTCCTATGTCTCGAGTGGGGGCATGCACGTGCGCTTTCCTCCCGAGCTGTAGCAGCAGTGTCACGCTTCCCTTCGCGTGGATCAAGGGATCTGTGGCTTTCCCTCGAGGCTTTCCCAGCAGGCTTTCCCACGAGGCTTTCCCAGCGGCTGTCTCCACGTGCCACTGGTGTGAGTCGATCCTCGGCTTGAAAGTCGAGGCAGTGCAGGGAAAACAGGTTTCCCTGGAATGGACTGAGACATCTAGGGGACTCTGGGAATTGGTGGCACGACCCTGGAGTTCCTCTCGCCTTTCCTGTGGAGAGCGCCTCCTCTTGAGACTGACTATGGCAATCGCCCCGGAATTCTTTCCCCGACCAACGCAGGAAAAGGATCCCTCCTTCTCGAGCTAAGGAGGCGGAAACGGGGCTCCTCTGGATTGGGCCAGGACTCTCGTGCTTCCTCTTCGAGTGGGAGACGGGTATGTTCGGGGAACGTTCTTCGAGTTGCAGCAAGGGTGTGAAGGACCCTTTGGAAGATTCCAAGAGGTTAGGTGTGATTAGCCTCTAAGTACGCCTCAGCGGGAAATGGGCCTCAATCTCGCCTGGAAGGGGAGAACCTCCTGGATTTTCTCGAGTTGCGGACAGGTGCTCTCGACTTACGATCGGGGACCTCAGGGACCCGCTCTGGATGGCCTCAGGAAAGGCCAGTCCCCATGCTAGTTGCTCGTGGGGCCTCTCGGGATTCCTCTCCCGTCAATGATCAGGGCCCTAAGACCTTGTGTGAGTTCGGTGCCAGGAACCTGAGGATTCCTCTCCAGTGCTTGCATGGATCCTGGGGTACTTCTGGATGTCTCCCCAGGGGAGTCAGTCCACGTCTCGAGTGGGGGCATGCACCGTGCGCTTTCCTCCCGAGGCTGTAGCAGCAGTGTCACGCCTTCCCTTTCGCGTGGATCAAGGGATCTGATTCCCTCGAGGCTTTCCTCACGAGGCTTTCCCACCACGAGGCTTTCCCACAGGCTGTCCCACCGTGAGTGTGTGAGTCGATCCTCGGCTTGAAAGTCGAGGCAGTGCAGGGAAAACAGGTTTCCCTGGAATGGACTGAGACATCTGCGGGGACTCTGGGAATGGTGGCACGACCCTGGAGTTCCTCTCGCCTTTCCTGTGGAGCAGCGCCTCCTCTTGAGATGCGACGGGAACGCCGGGAATTCTTTCCCGACCACGCAGGAAAATGATCCCTACCTCTCGAGCTATGGAGGCGGAAAACGGGGCTCCTCTGGATGTGGGCCGGGACATCTCGTGCTTCCTCTCGAGTGGGAGACTGGTATAGTGCGGGAACTTCTTGAGTTGCAGCAAGGGTGTGAAGGACCCTTTGGAAGTTCCAGAGGGTAGGTGTGATTTAGCTCTCGAGACGCCTCAGCGGAAAATGGGCCTCATCTCTCGCTGGAGAGGGAGAACCTCCTGGATTTTCTCGAGTTGCGGCAGGCTGCTCTATACTTACGACGGGGACCTCAGGGACCCGCTCTGGTGGCCTCAGGAAAGGCCAGTCCCCATGCGAGTTGCTCGGGGGGCTCTCGGGATTCCTCTCCGATCGATGCCGGGGTCCTAAGACCTTGTGTGGAGTCGGTTGCCTGGAACCTGAGGATTCCTCTCCAGTGCTGACATGGATCTTGGGGTACTTTCTGGAGTCTCCCCAGGGGTAGTCAGTCCTCCGTCTCGAGTTGGGGGCATGCAACGTAGCGCTTTTCTCACCGAGCTGTAGCAGCAGTTGTCACGACTTCCCTTCGCGTGGATCAAGGGAATCTGTGGCTTTCCTCGAGGCTTTCCCACGAGGCTTTCCCACGAGGCTTTCCCACAGACTGTCCCACGTGCCACCAAGTTGTGAGTCGATCCTCGGCTTGAATTCGAGGCAGTGCAGGGAAAA
>NW_017213228.1:0-15811 GCF_001704415.2 Capra hircus | reverse complement strand
TCCCATTAAAGCATTAGGAATCTGCTAAATATTTCACTGCCACCAAACCATTTATAGGAAAAATGTGAATGACTCAGTTATATGTGTATATTTAACTATTTACCACTGACAAGGCTGAATATGTAGTCTGAAGTCACTTAGTCAGCATCTCCTTTAAAATACAGATGGTTCATTCTCTTTACTTCCTTAATTCTAACTTAACAGTTTTTGTTGGAAAACAGCTTGGCTAACACTCAAAGCTGAGAAATAAGGCATATTTGGGTGGGGCCTTTAGGTGTAAGTTATCCTGGCTAGATTCTCTGTCAGTATAATCAAATGCAAGTCCGTTTTCAGAGGCATAGGCAAGTGTGGCCAGTTTTCTGATAGTTATTAACCTTTTCCTTTCATTTTCACCTCAGAGCACCAGCAACCCCTCAGCTTTAGGCTTAGATCAGCGTAAAGAGGTTAGAGGCAGGAGGGAGCTCTTTCAAGAAAGGAACAAAGTCCTTGGGAAATAATAGAGGCCACAGATGGACCCCAGGGGTGTCACACTGAGGGGAACAGGTCACGTGTCCTCCAAAAGAGGAGATGAAATTTTGTTAGCTCTGTGAGACCCTGTGACAAGAAAGTCCTGGTAGCATCGGGACAGATGAGGCTGCGGGGTGTTAGGCTTGCCTTGCTTCACTAATAGCACAGCGGTTCCCCGGTTGATACTTACTTGAGATTTTCTGAGCCCATCCAAACTTATAGTGGACAAAAAGGAAATAGAATACAAGGCCGCTCAGCATAAACAACACACAGTAGAGATACTCCCACGCAGGTGCGCTGATGATTGGGGCCAAAACCAAAAACGGATAAGAGAGTCACCAAGATGGGGATGAAAATGGGCACCTGCAGGCAGAACAACATGGAGTCATGACTCGGCCGTGAGCACTTGTTTCCCTTGTGAAATTTTTCATACCCTTGATAGAGAAAGAAGAACATAGTTTTGATCGCTTGTAAGTAAATTGCCGACCTTCATTTCACTTGTTCTTTCCTTTTCCCTAGAATATAAAGAAAACGCCTTCACGTCACTTTTAGCTGTAAAGTACACATCATGCATTTCTCACCGACAGGGACTTGGATTTTAACCTGTTGGTTCCCTCCTTGCTCTGTCTCACCATTAATTTGTTGCCAGAATCAGATGGTGTGTCCTACACTGTCTTCATCTGCTAAGTCGCTTCAGTCGTGTCCGACTCTGTGCAACCCCATAGACGGCAGCCCACCAGGCTTCCCTGTCCCTGGGATTCTCCAGGCAAGAACACTGGAGTGGGTTGCCATTTCCTTCTCCAATGCTTGAAAGGGAAAAGTGAAAGTGAAGTCGCTCAGTCGTGTCCGACCCTCAGCAACCCCATGGACTGCAGCCTTCCAGGCTCCTCCATCTGTGGGATTTTCCGGGCAAAAGTACTGGAGTGGGTGCCATTGCCTTCTCTGAGCTCTGCTGATAACGTGCTCCTCTGTCCCTCTTGTTTGTTAAAACCGGGGGCTAGACCTGGAGGCAGGAGGCTTTTGTGGTGGAGCGGTGCACTTCCTTTCATCACCTCAGGAAGCACTTAAGGTCTGACTGCCACACTTTGGAATCCCTGAAGTCAATCAGTGAATTCAGGGGGCTCAAGAGACATCCAGTCCAGGCAGATCTGGATGCACCCATTTCTCCAGGGAGCTGTTTCTTTTCAGTAGGAAATGGACACTTAGAAACCATCATCTGGGTGGTTGGGGTATTCAATGTTCTTTCACCAGGACAGAGAAAAATCATTTTTTTTCACAAAGGGGAAAAACATTGCACAAATGATTGTAATAGTTTTGATTCAAATGTAAGATTGCACTTTTTTCCTTAGTTTACTCTAGACTTGCATTTTCTTTCCTAATGCTTCTTTTCAGAAATCTTCGTAATGGCTTTCACATGATTATTTATTTTCTTTATCTTACAGTGTGTCTATAATAAAATAACTATACCAGTTCATTTCAGTTCAGTTACTCAGTCGTGTCTGACTCTTTGCAACCCCGTGGACTGCAGCATGCCAGGCTGCCCTATACCAGTACTACCATTGTAAGTAGCATGAAGTTTAAGACTTTTTTGCAGTTCTTTTTAACAGAAGAGTATAAAGCCACAAGGGAAATGCAATTAAAAGTCATGCACTTTAGTATCAGTTCTGGTAATTCTGCTCTGCGTGTTATGTCATCTACTTTTTATAGAGTAATATTTTTTTATCTCCATTTGTTTGGAGTTTTCAGGGATTTGCTCTTTCCCTTTGCAGCGTTTAATTTTTTGATATTATAAATTTTTTCTTGAGTTTGCTTTATTCTCCCATTATTTCTTTTTGCAAATAAGCACATGTGTGTGCACAAACATGCATACACCTGTTCATCTTCCACTACCCTTACATAAAACGCAGTAAATGCATAAAACACAGTGTTACATCTTGTTTTTTTCCATTAATATACTTCAGAGATAGCAGTGCTGTATAAAATTACTTATCCATTTTATTACTGCATACCACTCTATTTGGTGGATGTTCCAAACTTATCCAGCTAGTCTTCCACTAATTGACATTTGGTTGTGTTGAGGCTTTCGCTTTTACAGTTAATGCTGGAATAAATGACCTTGGGGTGTGTTTCATATTTTCTGTCACCTTCACTTTGGGATCCGCTTCAGTTCAGTTTAGTCGCCTCAGTCTTGTCCGACTCTTTGCAACCCCATGAATCGCAGCATACCAGGCCTCCCTGTCCATTTACCAACTCCCAAAGTTCACTCAAACTCATGTCCATCGAGTTGGTGATGCTATCCAGCCATCTCATCCTCTGTCGTCCCCTTCTCCTCCTGCCCCCAATCCCTCCCAGCATCAGAGTCTTTTCCAGTGAGTCAACTCTTTGCATCAGGTGGCCAAAGTATTGGAGTTTCAGCTTTTATCATCAGTCCTTCCAATGAACACCCAGGACTGATCTTCTTTAGGATGGACTGGTTGGATCTTCTTGCAGTCCAAGGGACTCTCAAGAGTCTTCTCCAACACCACAGTTCAAAAGCATCAGTTCTTTGGCGTTCAGCTTTCTTCACAGTCCAGCTCTCACGTCCATACATGACCACTGGAAAAAACCCATAGCCTTGACTAGACTTTGGGATAGATTACCTCAAAACAGGATGACTGGGTCACAAGGTAAATCCATATGTAATTTTGCTGGATATGGCCAGGTTTCCATCCATAGCGGGCATATCATTTGAATTCCACTAGCAGTGTTGGAGAAGGCTGCTTCCCCATGGCCACCTCCATGGGGATGTGGCCAGACTCTGGGATTTCTGCCCCATCTTACAAGCATGAAATGGTAGCTCGTTAGAATTCTGGCGTCTGTCTCTTGTTAGGAACAAAACTGAGTGTGCTGGGGCCCATGTGTTTCATGTTTAAGTGTCAATGCGTTGTTCTCATTGAACTTTGTTGACTTGTGTCCATTTATATCTTTTGTCCGTTTCAGTTGTTAGTAACTCCCATCTCAATTTTAGGCACTCTTTAAATGCGGGCTGTTACCCTTTTTGTGTGTGTGATATTATTGCAGATATTTCCCCCCAATATTATATATATGTGCTTTCAATTTTCTTCGCTTTATTTGAATGCATGCCATTTTTATTTTGGCCACGAGATACAGTTGCCCCTTTTTAAAAAATTACTTCTTGATTTTTGAGTCATTGGAAAGGTTTTCTCCATTCTTGGATTATAAACCAGTTTATGTTTTCTTCATACATCAGTACTAGGATATTTAAATTTTAGAATCTATATTTTAATTTTTAATATTTAATGGCCAGGTTTTCCCTGGCCATTCTTGCTATTAGTAGTTTGTTCTTCAATATGAACTGTATAATCAGCTTGTCTAACTCCAGAGAAAAAATTAGATGGTGTTTATTATAGTTACATGAAATGTCTAAATGAAGGATGCTGAGTTTCCCTATCCAAGAAGATGATGAATTTCCATTTGGCTCAAGTTACTTTTTTTGTCTTGCAGGAGAATTTTACTTTTCCACTGAGAAGTCTAACCTCTTATTGAAGTTCATGGCTAGGTTTTTGTTTCAGATGGAGTAGGGGGAAGATGAGGTGTTGTCTTTCATTTTCTTTTCATTGGACATCATTTTTATAAATAAAGGCTATTGATTTCAGTGTCTTAATTTTATGTCATATTACTTTACTATATTTTCTTGTAGTTTTTTCTTTGATCTTTTTGGGTTTTCCAGGTGTACACTTTTATTTTCTTTGAATTTAGAAAGACTTTCAAAAACTCTTCTCTAATCCTTACGCTCCAAATGGCTTTCTCTTACGTAATTGCCTTGCTGCTATCTTCAGAACAGTGTTAGCTGATAGTAGAAATCAATAGAAGGAAGGCATTCTTGTCTTAGACCTAGCAGGGATCTCTCTAGTATTAAGGTTATCAGTTAAGCTTATCAATTAAGGTTGCTTTTTGCCATAGGTGTGTTTGTGTGTGTGATCATACCAAGGAAAAGATTATGCATTTTTATCTGTGTTTCTATCAGTGATGTATGTTGAATTTTATCTGGTGGTTTTTGGCATCTGTGGGAGGTGATCATAGGGGTATTCACTGTAGGTATATTAATATGATGAATTATATCCCCCATGAATTAAATCCAGTTCATTCTAATCTTCAGCCACGCTTGCACAGACTTGACTTAGTCATGGTATGTTTTTAATATAATTGGATTCTATTTGTTTAGTTACTTTATGATTTTTCTATCAATATTCAAAAGTGAGACTGGCCTGTCATTTTTCTGTGCTATCTTTGCAGCGTTTAGTATTAGTGTTACAGTCCATAAAAATAAGTTGAAAAATCAGTAAACAACCTGTAGCTTACCTTAAAAAAAAAAAAACAAAACAGAAAGCATAAATACACAGATAAACAAAAATGGAGAAATAATCTCCAGAACATAGGAATTTTTTTTTTTTTAATCATAAACTATTTTGTATAGCTGTATACAAATAAATTCAAGCACCTACATGAAATGGACAGTTTTCTAGGAAAATACAGCTTACTACCCGAGCAGAATCTGAGTTCATGGTGAAATTCTAAAAAATAATCCAGTTAAGAATCGTAAGTTCTTTCTTTAAGAGGTTTATTGATTCCTTCTACATTCTTTTGGTTTTCTTGGTTGATTCTTCTCTTGCTTTTTGAGTTGTCTATTTAATTTGTTTTCATTTTTATTGATGTAAGTAATATAGTGGAACTTCCTTAAAGCACTGATCATAGATGTCTTGTTTTCATTATTGTTATTTTTAGGAATTTATGTACTTTCATTTCCTGTCTCCATTTGGATCAAAAAATATGTTAATTTTTAAAATCGATTTCCTGTTTTATTGCATTATGGACAGAGAATGTACTTTGTAACATGTCTGATGTTTTAATCAGAGTTTTTCTTGGTGGCATTACAGATTCAGACATGTCCCCTTTTCACTTGAAAAGGTGTGATTGCTATTTGGGGAACTCAGAATTTGACAGGAATCCCTAAAATTTTACCTGTTACATTGTTTTAGATCTTCAGTCGCTTTTACTAGTGATGTGCCTGGATCTATCCTGCTCTGAGGGAGATGTTCTAAAGTCTTCTGTTTGTGTGTGTCTGTTTCTCCTTGTGTTTCCTGTAGTTTGTTTCATAAAAGTAATTACGTCGTGTCGTAAATAGGTTTTCATAACTCTTATCTCTTTAATGGTCTTTGTCTTGTATTCTGGGTCTGAGTGCTTGTCTGATAAGATCACAGCCCCTGTTTTCTATGTATTTTCATTTGCTTCGTTTTTCTTTGCCTATCCTTTTAATCTTTCACCACTTTGTAAACCTGCCTAAAAATTATTTTTTTCTTTTAATGGCCAATTTAAACTCTTTAGGCTGAATAAGCCAGTTTATTCATGCAGCTGGCAAGTTTTGTCTTCGTATCATTTCACATGTCTATATAAAGTACCTTCTACTTAACTGTCATTTTCTTGCCCTTTAAAGAGTAACATTCTGTGGGAAGACTCTCACCAGAGGCTCCTTCCTTTATTGTTAAAGTGGGGGAAATTACCACGTATCAGGTGAAATCTTAAACTTCTAAGTAGAGTTTTCAGATATAACTAAAAGAAGTAAATGCATATATATATATATATATATATCTCCAACACGTGCTATGGACTTCCCTGGTGGCTCAGTGGTAAAGAATCCACCTGCAATGCAGGAGACAAGGGTGCAGTCCCTGGGTCTGCAGGGTCCCCTGGAGAGAAGGAAATGGCAGCTCATTCCAGTATTCTTGCCTGGAAAATGCCATGGATGGAGAAGCCTGGCGGGCTGCAGTCCCTGAGGCCGCAGAGAGTCAGACACGAGTTAGTGACTACACAGCAACAAATGTGTTATACCTAGAAGTTAGCTGCTTTAAAAAAAATGATTTTCTGGGCACCAATTGGTATGACTGTTAGTAAATGGTTGCCTTTAATGCAATAACATGTTTCCCAAAGCCTGAGATATGCGTGCTTTTCCACACTTTTCAGTGCACCTACATGTGATGGCCGCTTGCGTCGGGTTTGGAATGTCATTTGAAACTTTTCACACACATGGATTAAAAATACTGTAGCGGGTTTTGGAAATTTAAATACTCATTTTTTCCCATATAACTATCAGACATAAGACTATTAAGAGATTCATAGATTCTGTAAAGTTTGGGAATGTTAAAAAACTAATAAGCAAAAAAAAAACAGTAACAACAAAAAACCCTAATAAGCATTCTACTGAGAAAATGTCAACCAGGAAGATACTCTGATTTGTTTCCCTGTTTGAGTCTTCATGTATAGATTCTTTCGTGATGTGGTTTCATGGGTGTGTGTGTGTGTTGGATATATTTATCTATAAATACTAATTTTCTTAGTTCTCAACCCAGGGATCGAACCCAGGTCTCCCACATTGCAGGTGCATTCTTTATCAACTGAGCCACCAGGGAACCCCTTTCTTCTGAGCATTACCATTATAAATAGGTATAATATAATACCTTTGTCTCCCCCTTTTAAGATATTGTTCATAATAAGCAGTAATGAAGTAAGCTAAAGATTTCTTCTCCCCGCTCCAGCATCTAATTTCAAATGGTGCCCTAAAGCAGTTTCTCTGACACACTTCCCTTGAATACTTTCCTATGCTTTCTCTTCCACTTTTGTTATATTGTCAGTGCTTCATAATTTACATACTGTTTTGCCATCCTTATCTCCTGTCGTTAAGTGTTGGTTCTTAAATATATTCACCTTATGCCCATGACTTTTTTGGTTTCTAAAGCTCATTCTTTAGTGATTCCAAAGGAAGGAAGGTTTCATATAACAATGTATGCTTTGAGTTCTCTCACTGGAAACTTTATTCTTCAAGGTCAGTTCGAGTAGATATAAAATATTTGACTTAACATTTCGCTTCCTTGAATATCTTAAATAAGTTGCCTACTGTCTGATGGCATAAAGTGTAGCTGGTGAGAAGTCTGATGCCTGTATATTTCCTTTTCTTTCTAAGTGAATTGAGGTGGAGGAGGACAAGAAAGAGGATGTGATATACCCAAAGCATTAAAACAGAAAAAACTCCATAGTTTTATCAGAATGTATTTATACTCTAGTTAGGATATCTCAGTTGTACTGTATGACTTTCAGTGTGTTGATTCAAGTCCCTGCCTCCTCTTAAGGTCCCCTCTCCTCCTTTCCTTCCAAATTCAGGAAAGGTTTCTTAAATCACAGCTTTTAAGAATTCTATTACTTCCATTTTCTTCCTCAGCGACTCCAGTTACACGTATGTTGATCTCTCTCATTTTCTTTCCTGCCTCCTTCCATATTTTTTCTCAAATCCTTTTCATTTCAGTTTGAGCAGTTTTGTGCAGATTACAAATCTGTGCTACCATCATGATTTTGCATGCTTGATTTCCTGATTGAGGGGTGCTGCCTGATCCCAGCAGGCCACTCTATGCCACTGCTGTCCTTAGCGATTGGGTAACAGTCAAGCTACCGTTCCAGAAAGACTTTTAACCAGATTTATGAAACAATTCCAAAGCTAAAGACGCTATTTTTATTCTTGCTATATAGTTTCTGAAGCCCTCTTTTTGCCTACCTTTTTCTTAAATCTGTGCTTGTTATCATAAGAATGTATGTGCTAAGTCACTTCAGTCGTGTCCAACTCTTTGCGACCCTATGGACTGTAGCCCACCAGGCTCCTCTGTCCATGGGATTCTTCAGGCAAGAATACTAGAGTGGGTTGCCATTTCCTTCTCCAAAGAATATATACCATAGGTTTTAATATAAAAAAAAAAGAGCCCATAACATAAGCAAAACACAATACATTCTCCTTCCCCATTGGTATATGGACCCACACCAGCCATGGAGGCAGGTGGGAAGGAGCCTCAGACAGATTGCAGAGGTGGACTGTAGGCGGCTGCAAGCACAGGAACAGGTCTGGGTCTGAGTCAGAAGTCCCCATCAGTAGACAACAAGTGTACGCTCGAGAGATCCTGGAACTGCCAGAACTGGAAATCTCCCTTTGCTTAGGTCACAGGTATTGCTGATAACTTTAATAAATTAATGAGATGGCTGACTGGATCATAATATGAGATGAAAAGGAAACTCCAGCTCTTAAGTATGCCATTCAGGAGAAAAGGTTGAAAATAGAAAGCAGGCTCCTAGAACTCAAAATAGTTACATCTAAATAAATAAATTAGTTACCGCTGTCTAGCTCACTTCAGGAGAACAAAGCCACTTGTGACATTCGGGGAACTAAACCTACCTTGATAGGTCTTTTCAGCTCTTTCCTTGTAAACCTCATCACAATGAGTCCAGTGATCGTCAAACCATAAAACAGCCATGCAGCAAAACTGAAGTAATTGACTAATGAGTTGATGTCACCAGGGATGATGTAAATGATCGCTATCATGCTCTAGAGGAAAGAAGAATGAATCCTTAGGTCATCAGTACATGAAAACATTACCCTTATGACTTCACAAAAGACAAAAGCAGCAGCAGATAAGCACTGTAATGTGAAAGAAAACTTCTGCTTATCCCATTACATTTGGAATCAAGATTGGTGGAAGCTCTTTTCTTTGAGGTGGGATGGAAACCTGGAACATAGGTGGCTCTTTTAAACAGGAGAAAAACAAAATGTATATTGCACCAGCTTCCTAATTATTAATTTTCCTGCAAAGAGTTTTCATTGGAGGAAAGAACCCTGCACTAGAAAACCCAGGCTGTCTAGGTCTGGTATTGACTGCATTTACTGCACTGTCCTGGACTTGTAATTCCTGTAATTCTGGGTCTGTTGTCTCATCTCCAGAGGGAGTTGACAGAGAACAGGGGCTCTCAAGCTAGGGTGTGGGTGGTCCAAAGTTGCCCGTAATAGTTGCATATAACCAAGGACTACCCCTCACTGAGAAATTCCAATCAGAAAATGTCAAAGGGCCTTTAATTCACAAGCATCCCATGATTTACAAATTATTGGGCCACAATGAGAAGCTGTTGTCATTAGCCACCTTGTAAAATGCCGTATTCTCCTTCCCCATAAGCTAGTGGGGTTTGGTACAGTTTGTTTCCAGGGACCTAGAGCACACAAATGTGCATGTAGAACATGTAAAGGGTACAAGCTTGGAAAACTCAAACAGTGTCTTTCATAGATAAATTCAGAACAAGAGGCAGAAATTGGTGTGAATTATTTTAATTGTTTTGAACTATTTTATATACCCGAGGACTGGGGAACCTGGGTCATTTGAAAATCACTGAACTTAGTGATCAGGTTTATACTTTATCATCCAGACTGGGGGACTCTCTGCCTTAAGAGGGTGTTTTCATGGCAGAATTCATACTTACATGAAACATGATGGCAGGAGCTGGAGTGAGGCGCTTGACGCTAATGTAAGACAGCACTTTCAGCATGTGGCCTTCCCGGCCTGCAACGAAAACAAGTCTGCAAGGGCAATAATAAGGAAGTCAGTCGATGAAGGGGTGTAGGCTGCAGTATGAACACAAAGCAAGTGTGTCCTAATCTCACTACTGAGGCCACAGAGCAAAGGACTGAGCTATGACCCAGGTATTTTCAGATAGGAGTCCAGTCTCCTGAATAAGTGAGCTTTACACAAGTAAGCTGATTAAAAGCATCTTAGACAAATGCCTTTTCACACTGTTCATGCAGTTCTCAAGGACAGAATACTGAAGTGGTTTGCCATTCCCATCTCCAGAGATTTCTTCAAGAAAATTAGAGATACTAAGGGAACATTTCATGCAAAGATGGGCTCAATAAAGGACAGAAATGCTATGGACCTAACAGAAGCAGAGGATATTAAGAAGAGGTGCCAAGAATACATGGAAGAACTATACAAAAAAGATGATAATCACGCAGATAACCACGATGGTGTGCTCACTCACCTAGAGCCAGACATCCTGGAATGCAAAGTCAAGTGGGCCTTAGGAAGCATCACTATGAACAAAGCTGGTGGAGGTGATGGAATTCCAGCTGAGTTATTTCAAATCCTAAAAGATGATGCTGTGAAAGTGCTGCACTCAATATGCCAGCAAATTTGGAAAACTCAGCAGTGGCCACAGGACTAGAAAAGGTCAGTTTTCATTCCAATCCCAAAGAAAGGCCATGCAAAGCATGTTCAAACTACCACACAATTGCATTCATCTCACACACTAGCAAAAGTAATGCTCAAAATTCCCCAAGCAAGGCTTCAACAGTACATGAACCTAGAAATTCCAGATGTTCAAGCTGGATTTAGAAAAGGCAGAGGAATCAGAGATCAAATTGCCAACATCCACTGGATCACAGGAAAAGCAAGAGAGTTCCAGAAAATAGCTACTTCTGCTTTATTGACTATGCCAAAGCCTTTATGTGGATCACAGCAAACTGTGGAAAATTCTTAATGAGATGGGAATATCAGACCATCTTTCCTGCCTCCTGAGAAATCTGTGTGCAGGTCAAGAAGCAACAGTTAGAACTGGACATGGAACAACGGACTGGTTCCAAATTGGGAAAGGAGCACATCCAGGCTGTATACTGTCACCCTGTTTATTTAACTTATATGCAGAGAACATCATGCAAAATGCCAGGCTGGATGAAGCACAAGCTGGAATCAAAATTGCCAGAAGAAATATCAATAACCTCAGATATATGACTTCCCTGGTGGCTCAGATGGTAAAGCATCTGCCTACAATGCAGGAGACCCGGGTTTGATCCCTGAGTCAGGAAGATCCCCTGGAGAAGGAAATGGCAACTGACTCCAGTACTCTTGCCTGGAAAATCCCATGGATGGAGGAGCCTTGTAGGCTACAGTCCATGGGGTTGCAAAGAGTCAGACAGGACTGAGCAACTTCACTTTTGCTTTTTTCAGATATGCTGATGGCACTACCCTTAATGGCAGAAAGTGAAGAGGAACTAAAGAGCCTCTGGATGAAAGGGAAAGAGGAGAGTGAAAAAGCTGGCTTAAAATTCAACATTCAAAAAGTGAAGATCATGGCATTTAGTCCCATCACTTCATGGCAAATAGATGGGGGAAACAATGGAAACAGTGACAGACTATTTTGGGGGGCTCCAAAATCACTGCAGATGGTAACTGCAGCCATGAAATTAAAAGATGCTTGCTTCTTTGAAGAAAAGCTATGACCAAGCTAGACAGCATATTAAAAAGCAGAGACATTACTTTGCCAACAAACGTTCATCTAATCAAAGCTATGGTTTTTCCAGTAGTCATGTATGGATTTGAGAGTTGGACCATAAAGAAAGCTGAGTGCTGAAGAATTGATGCTTTTGAACTGTGGTTTTGGAGAAGACTCTTGAGAGGACTGCAAGGTGATCAAATCAGTCAATCCTAAAGGAAATCAGTCCTGAATATTCATTGGAAGGACTGATGCTGAAGCTGAAGCTCCAATACTTTGGCCACCTGATGCAAAGATCTGATTCATTGGAAAAGACCCTGATGCTCGGAGAGGTTGACGGCAAAAGGAAAAGGGGATGACAGAGGATGAGATGGTTGGATGGCATCACTGACTCGATGGACATGAGTTTGATTTGTAAGTTCCAGGAGTTGGTGATGGACAGGGAGGCTTGGCGTGCTGCAGTACATGGGGTCACAAAGAGTCAGACACGACTGAGTGATTGAACTGAACTGAGAGGAATGCAGCTGGTACAGAGGGGTCATCTGGGGGAGGGGTAGGTGAAGTGGGAAGTTGGGGAGGCCCTTTCAAGGAGGAGATAACTGATCTGAGTCCTGAATTTGTGCAAGAAACAAATGTAAAAAACTAGTCCAGGGCCTTATGAACCACAGTGCTTTGTGCACTTGACAGACGCCAACATAGATGTGCTTGCACTTCTTAAATCTGATGCAAAACAAGTGGCTTAATAACCCCCACCCCCTGCCCAGAACTCCTGATTATTCCAGAATATGAAAGGCAGTGTCTAAAATGGTAAATTAAAGGTGAAGGAGAGCTAAATGGAATTCCTAACAGAACAAAAAAGTTCTCGTAGTTAAGAATTTAATCACAGAAAACTACAAGTTAAAAAAGTACTTTGGCCACTGATGCGAAGAACTGACTCATTGGAAAAGACCCTGATGCTGGGAAAGATTGAAGGCAGGAGGAGAAGGGAACGACAGAGGATGAGATGGTTGGATGACATCACTGACTCAATGGACATGAGTTTGAGCAAGCTCTAGGAGTTGGTGATGGACAGGGAAAGCCTGGAGTACTGCACTCCATGGGGTCGCAAAGAGTTAGACACGACTAAGTGACTGAACTGAACTGAGACTGAATATGAAGCACAGAGAAACAGAAAATATAGCCAGGAAATTAAAGAAACACAGGAATAAGCTTGAATATATTGAATGGGATAAGAAAATTCAAAGAGCAGAAAGGGACTTCCCTGGTGGTCTGGTCCAATGGCTAAGACTCTGTGCTCCCAATGCAGGGGACCTGGGTTTGATTCCTGGTCTGGGAACTAGATCCCACATGGCTGCAACTAAGAGTTTGCATGCTACACTACCTCTCCCCCAAACAATGCAAAACAACAAAGAAGAGCAGAGAGCCTTTACACAATCAAAACATTCTGAGCCTTCAGACTGAACCCACTTCAGGAAATAAAACATACCCAGATATAAACATAGCGGAAGGGAAAAAAATTTAAGCTACCAAATTTAAAAGATTAATTACAAAATTAGGACAGCCAGAACAACAGCCATCTCATGAGAAATACTACTTTGAAAGTGATAAGGGAAATTGATTAGATTTTCAGATTAGAATTCTGCATAGCCAAATCATCATTCAAGACTACTGGCAAAATAAATGTTTAGATAAACAATAGCTATGAGACATTTACTTTTCTTCAGTCCTTGTTGGAAACTATTAAAAAGTCTACTCCAACAAAGAGGACACTGAGCTAAGTTTATTTAAGAAGCAATGTTAAGGAGACAATAGTAAAATATATTTTGTATGTTTGCAAGTATTGGGTTTTTTATTTCTGTCATGATAGACTTTTTTTGAGGATTGGTTCCCTTTACAAACACGGTGTAGCTGATATACTAGATGATATGAAAGGGAAAGCCCTTGCAACAGAGGAAAGAAAACTGAGATACTGATAGACTCTAGTAGGGTATTCATGTTAAATTTTAAAGGTAACTACTAAAAGAATAGAAATATAACTTTCATCTATATCAATACAAGAAAAAAAAGGAATAAAAACATTTTCAGATCAGTTCAGTCACTCAGTTGTGTCCGACTCTGCCACCCCCATGAATTCCAGCACGCCAGGCCTCCCTGTCCATCACCAACACCCAGCGTCACTCAAACTCAGGTCCATCGAATCGGTGATGCCATCCAGCCATCTCATCCTCTGTCATCCCTTTCTTCTCCTGCCCCTAATCCCTCCCAGCATCAGGGTATTTTCCAATGAGTCAACTCTTCACATGAGGTGGCCAAAGTATTGGAGTTTCAGCTTCAGCATCAGTCCTTCCAATGAACACCCAGGACATTTAATGGTTAATAAATCAGGGTAAGATTTTTTTTAAGCCAAGAAAACACAAAGGAATATGATAGGAATTAATTTATCTGTAGCAGTAATCATATCCAATATAATCAAATTCCACTTGCTCAGCTGGAGACTCTCAGGTTGGGTTTGATGAAAGAGATGCAAGCCAGAACCCGTATCACTGAGAGGTAGACATTTAAAAGGGGCAAAGAGTTGGACATGACTGAGCAACTGAACTGAACTGAACTGAGACATGTTACTAAAAGCAGAAGTCTGAAAGACAGCTGATTCAGCAATATCAATATCAGAATAGAATTTCAGGCAAAAAGAGCATTCCTACTGAAAAAGGAAATAATCTACCAAAAAGATATAAAAAAACAGGAGCCCTTGCAAATAAACACTAAAGGTAGAAAATCAACCACATACAAAGCTAGAAAGAAGGTTCAAAGAAGGTAAAAAAATCATCTGTATATCACAACAAGCAGTTAAAGAATAGGAGAAGGCAATGGCAACCCACTCCAGTACTCTTGCCTGGAAAATCCCATGGAAGGAGGAGCCTGGTAGGCTGTAGCCAATGGAGTCACAAAGAGTCGGACATGACTGAGGGACTTCCCTTTCACTTTCATGCATTGGAGAAGGAAATGACAACCCACTCCAGCGTTCTTGCCTGGAGAATCCCAGGGACAGGAGCCTGGTGGGCTGCCATCTATGGGGTCACACAGAGTCGGACATGATATATCACAACAAGCAGTTAAAGAATACACAAAACAATTAGATACAGTAAAACATGTTGTCAAAAACAGTACTCATAAGTGGAGGACAATACAAATGCAGGGTTGTTAAGTGCATTTGAAATTAGATCAGCAACTTAAAACAATAATGTTTTGTGTGTGTATGTATAAATATATATAGTTTGTTATATATAAACTTCACATAAACCAAAACTGTAGTAGTTACAAAATAAAAAGGAATTCAAACATAACATGAAAGATAGCCATCTAATCACAAGAGAACAAAAGAAGGAACAAAAAAGACCTATTAAAACAACCTCAAATAACAAAATTGGTGATAAAGACATACATTTAAGTAATTAAGTGGACTAAATGCTCAAAAGACATAGAGTGGATATAAAATGGATGGATATATGAGCGGGATATAAAAATAACACCTGTATATATGCTGCCTACAGGAGATTCACTTCTGATCTAAAAGATACACATAGACTGAAAGTGAGTGGATGGAAAAAGTTATTCCATGGAAATGGAAATCAAAACAAACCTGCGTAGCAATACTTATATCAGACAAAATAGAGTTTAAAGACTTACAAGAGATGGGCATTATATAATGATCAAGGGATCAATCCAAGAAGATATAATGATGGTAAATATAAATTGTGCTCTCAATATAGGAGCACCTAAATATATAAAGCAAGTACTAACATGTAAAGGAGAAAATATAAGTAACACAATGATAGGAAGGGACTTTAACACCCCACTTTATATAAATGGACAGATCAGACAGAAAATCTAAGCAAAATGCTGGTCTTAAATGATCTATTACACCAGATGGACTTAACATATATAAAAACAGTCCATCCCCAAACAGCACAATACACATTCTTTTCAAGTAACATGAAACACTCTTAGGAGAGATCACATGCTAGGCCACAAAACAAGCTTGGTAAATTTAAGAAAGCTGAAATCATTGTATCTTTCTGGCCAATGCTGGAGGGAATCAACTACAAAAAGAAAAACTGCAAAAAGGCACAACATGTGGAAGCTAAACAATATGCTACTAATAACCAATCGATCA